>NW_012103743.1:2499276-2502693 GCF_000951045.1 Mandrillus leucophaeus | reverse complement strand
TGAGCCAAGATCATGCCACTGCACTCCAGCCTAGGTGACAGAGTGAGACTCTGTCTCAAAAAAAAAAAAGGAAGAAGAAGAGAAGAAAGAAGAAGGAAGAAGGAAGAAGAAAGAAGAAGAAGAAACTGAGAAACTGATGGAAGTAAGTACTCACATCTCCAGCCACACTGATGAAAGCAAAGAGTTCGTCTATGCCCAGCGCTGTTCTAAGCAACTTTCATATAAGTCATTTCTTCCTTATAACAGTCGCTACTGGGGAATAGCTGCTATTATCTTCCCATTTTATTGATAGTGAGACTAAGGCACAGAGAGGTTAAATTGTTGCCTGAAGTCACAAAGCTGCTGAGTAGCAGAAGCAGGATGCTTCCCAGGCAGTTTGAATACACCATTTTGTGCTGCTTCTCAGAACCCGTGTGTATAGGTCTTGACTCCATCTGAACACCAGCCCTGGAATGCCCTGCCAGCTGTGCTCTGAGAGAAGGAAGCTGCCCTTCAAAAACGGCACAGCAAAAGCAAGGTACAGGCTTATGCAAGATGAGACACAAACAGCGGCCAAAAGCTCCTCATCCTGGAATCCATCCCTGCTGGTCATTTAATACTCCTGCCACAACAGGCATCTTCTTGGCTAAGAGCAGTAAGCTCCCTTTTATTTGAGTGATAGTTGGGTGGAATTGCTGCTTTTCCCTTCTAAAAATGCTTAAAAGAAAAGCACATCCACATATCTGGGTGGAAGGGAATTAATCAGCTATTAAGTTTTACCTGGCTAAATATTAGTGTCACCTGGGGAGCTGTGAAAATTCCTGATGCCCGGGCAGCACCCTGAACAAATTACATCAGAATCTTCGGGGTGGATGAGGTATCACTATTTTTTAAAGCTCCCTAGACAATTCCAACATGCAGCCAGGTTTGAGAACCACTACGCCAGACCCAATTTCTTAACAGGCAGACCACATTGGAGCTACTGGTGAAAAGCTAAATCACTATTTGGCTATTTGTGCTCAGTGCCCAGATTAAGAAGAAAACCATAAAGTCTTCCCAGAGGAAGCAAGACTCGATCTGGGCTATGAAGACAAACTAAACCTGGAGAGGCACAGGCGCCCAGGAAGACCTCTCCTAGGCCCTGAAGTTAGCTCCCCTCTTCAGGAACACAGCCTCCCCCTCTAATTTCTTCCTTCCTCTTCCCTGCTCCCCCATGTCCCCCAGAAATAAGCGGAGCGCTCCAGACAAATGTGATATTGAATGAAGAACATATGTCCTGCGTACATTTAAAGAGCATTTCTCTTCCTCCTCACCAGTCTCATCGGGAAATAAGTTCCCTCCGCTTTCACATTTTGGGGACGAGCAGATGGCAAAAGTTTTGATTCAGGAATAATGTCCATTTGAATGGCCCACGCTCAAGGGCCCCTGACTGTAATCAAAGGACCATCACAGACATGCAATCTGGACTATTTGAAAGTCCTTATTTCATCCAAAACTGAAATCTTTTCCTATCCCCACCCCCAGCCCAGCTTCTCCTGTGTCCCCATCTCAGTAAAGGAAGCCCCCATCAGCCCGGCCAGAAAGTTGGGCAGCAGCCCTGGCTTTCCCCACTCACCGTGTGTATTCTTCCTCCCACGTGTGCTCTTTTTTTTCCATAGCTTTAGGGGTACAAGTGGTTCTTGGTTCCATGGATAAATTGTACAATGGTGAAATCTGGGCTTTTTGTATACCTATCACCCAAAGAGTGTACATGGTACCCAAGAGGTGATTTTTTTTATCCCTTGCCCACCTCCTATCCTCCCCTCTTCTGAGTGTCCAATGTCTATTATACCATTCTGTATGCCCTTGCATGCCCATAGCTTAGGTCCCACTTAGAAGTAAGAACATCACATGTGCCTTGACTCATCCTCTGCTCTCCAGCCCCTACCATGGCCACAATGGCTGGAGCTCAGGCCTCCCCACCTATCCCAGGGATGACACCCTGGCCTCCTCACAGCTCTCCTTTCCTACTGGTCCCTCTTCCACCAGCACCCGTTGCACACTATGGCCTCAGAGCTTTCTATTAATAGAAGGCACAAATGACCAAGACATGGCCCTGCTTAACAACCTCTGATGGCTTCATGCTGCTCCAGTCGTGCTTCCAGCTGCATTACTTCACAGCTCACATTGAAAATGGCAGCATTTGTCCAGCACACTGGAGAAAACGGTTGAGCTGCTCATTGCTAGGAGTAGCCAGCCCTGGAGGCCCCACTGGCCAACCCCAGGCTGGAGGGGTACAGAATCTCAGCACCTTGACAAGTCATTCACAACTTACTAACTGGTAAGCATAGATCTACAGCCATGGATCCTAAACACGTGTGACCACAATTGTCTGGGACTTTTTTGAAAATACAGATCTCTAGGCCTCCCCTAGCCACCACTCCTCTGCCACCCACCCTCTAGTTCAGAGTGTCACAGAGCCAGGCTCCTTTCCTTAAGAGCACGTATCTCATTGGTAATTATACACTCATATGTATCAACATTTACATGCATTCTGCCTCACTTACTAAGCCATAAGCTCCAATAGCTCCACTGTATGAACAGTCTTCCTAGCCCAGATCAAATGCTGCTTCTTTCAGGAAGTCTTCAGGGATCTCTTTCTTCTGGTATCCCAGAATTATTACCTTCATCAGGCAAATGTAATGAACACTGAGCATATGTGACAATGTCTAGCATATAGTGTATGCTCAAAAAATGTCTTGGATGGATGGATGGTTGGATGGATAGATGGAAGGAAGGAAAATGGAGGAAAGGATGAATGAACAGATGGATACACGGATGGATGGATGGATGGACGCATGGATGCATGTATAGATGGATAGATGGGTAGATGGGCAATTAGATGTCTCACTGAATGAATAGAAGATTAGATGAAGGATGAATGCTAGATGAATCTTGGCCTTGCTGACCTCTCCAGATTTATCTCCCACTATATCCATCAGATATGCTAAAAGCTCACAAAATTGAAAAATGTCATGACTGTGTTCCTGCATGACTTTGTCCTTTTAAAAAAGGAGCTGTTTCGCCATTTGAACAGGGGTTTCTGCTCAAAGGAAACACAAGCTTCTGGAGAGAAGAGAAAAAGGTGTGTCAAAAAAGTCATTTCCCTAAGAGGCAGCACTGATGCCAAGAATAGCAGCTGTGTAGGCTTACACACTCTCCCTCAGCTGCCTGGGGAAACAGCATCAACCCCCAGGGAGGAGATCAAGGATAGCACTATTATTAAGCACATTTCATCATCAGCCATGAGATGCCAAGCCGAGAGAAGGGTTGTGAGTCCACTCCAATAACTCTGGCTGGACCTGGTGAAGGCTCAAGGAGAGCTATGTGGAATCCAGGATAACGGCAGTAACAATAGCTACATTCCTGCTGAGCATTCACTACATGGGAGGCGCCTTG
>NW_012103743.1:2496219-2497646 GCF_000951045.1 Mandrillus leucophaeus | reverse complement strand
TAATCCCAGCACTTTGGGAGGCCAAGACGGGAGGATCACAAGGTCAGGGAATTGAGACCATCCTGGCTAACACAGGGAAACCCCGTCTCTACTAAAAATACAAAAAATTAGCCGGGCATGGTGGCGGGCGCCTGTAGTCCCAGCTACTCGGGAGGCTGAGGCAGGAGAATGGCGTGAACCCCAGAGGTGGAGCTTGCAGTGAGCTGAGATCTCGCCACTGCGCTCCAGCCTGGGAGACAGAGCAAGACTCCGTCTCAAAAAAAAGAAAGAAAGAAAGAAAGAAAGAAGGAAAGAAATTTTCTCGAGGAGAAAAAAAACATAAAAACAGAAACAGAAACGCATTCATTCACAAAGCTCTATGCCCCAAAAGATATTGAGGAAATGTTTTAGCAAAATTAAGTGTTCTCAGTTATGGATCCACATTGCAATCATCTCCAGATGCCTTAAAAAATACCGATGGCTGGGTCCACCCATGGTAAGTCTGCTCTCACTGGTCTGGGGTGTGGCCTGGGTCTGATTTTTAAAAGCACCCCAGGTGATTCTGATAAGCATCCAAGGTTGCAAATCCTGTCCTAAGTCCACTACAATTGGGTAACCTTCACTCCCACTCCTGCCTCTGACATCATCCATTCTGGGAAGTTGCCAGTCTCAGAATATACCTACCTGTGGTCCAGCCAGTCTGACTATCCTGGAACCCATCCCTGCTCTCCATTTAAGCCATCCTTGGACTGACCAGAGGCCATGTTGAGTTAAAGCCTCAGTCCTGCAGAAAACTATAAACCAGAGATAAAGAAATTGATAGAAGTGCTGGACACGGTGGCTCACGCCTGTAATCCCAACGCTTTGAGAGGCTGAGGTGGGCGGATCACTTGATGTTAGGAGTTCAAGATCAGCCTGGTAAAACCTCATCTTTACTAAAAATACAAAAATCGGTCGGGCACGGTGGCTCACACCTGTAATCCCAGCACTTTGGGGGGCCAAGGCAGGTGGATCATGAGGTCAGGCAGGAGATTAAGACCATCCTAGCTAACACGGTGAAACCCAGTCTCTACTTAAAAAAATACAAAAAATTAGCTGGGCATAGTGGTGGGCACCTGTAGTCCCAGCTACTTGTGGGGCTGAGGCAGGAGAATGGCATGAACCCGGGAGGTGGAGCTTGCAGCAGTGAGCCAAGATCATGCCACTGCACTCCAGCCTAGGTGACAGAGTGAGACTCTGTCTCAAAAAAAAAAAAGGAAGAAGAAGAGAAGAAAGAAGAAGGAAGAAGGAAGAAGAAAGAAGAAGAAGAAACTGAGAAACTGATGGAAGTAAGTACTCACATCTCCAGCCACACTGATGAAAGCAAAGAGTTCGTCTATGCCCAGCGCTGTTCTAAGCAACTTTCATATAAGTCATTTCTTCCTTATAACAGTCGCTACTGGGGAATA
>NW_012103743.1:2485912-2487889 GCF_000951045.1 Mandrillus leucophaeus | reverse complement strand
TGTAATCTCTCCCTGTCTCTGTTTCTTCTTCTTTTTTTTTTTTTTTTTGAGACGGAGTTTCACTCTTGTTGCCCATTCTGGAGTACAGTGGCACAATCTCAGCTCACGGTGACCTCCACCTTCCTGGTTCAAGTAATTCTCCTGCCTCAGCCTCCCAAGTAACCAAGATTACAAGTGCCCACCACCATGCCTGGCTAATTTTTGTGTTTTTAATAGAGATGGTGTTTCACCATGTTGGCCAGGCTGGTCTCAAACTCCTGACCTCAGGTGATCCACACACCTCGGCCTCCCAAAGTGCTGGGATTACAGGCATGAGCCACCACCCCTGGCCTCTCTGTTTCTTATCTGTAAAGTGGGCATGACGCTATTGCCTGTTTCATGGAGTTATGAGGATAAAATGAATCAATATAAGACATTTAAATGCTTAAAACACAGTCTATGTACATAGTAAGCATTCATTAGTTGTTAGCTATTATGGTTATTATTAACTCCATTTAACAAATGAAGAAACTGAGGCTCAGATAAATTGCATTCTAACCAAGTAGCAAAGTTGGGATCTAAACCCGTCTCTGTTTAGTCAAAGCCCACATTTCTAACCATCAGGCATTGCCTAGCTCCAATGCCCTGGATATGTGATTTCACCTCAGGTGCCTTCCCTCTCTACACCACCAAAATGCTGAATCTTGTTCCTCTAGGTTCAACTCTTCCATTCAGTAAATATTCTCAGAATGAACGTGGCATGCCAGAATCAGAAGGATGCGTAAATGTATCAGACAGTCTCCACCTTCAGACTGCTACTGCCTATGGTAGAAAGACCTGCATATAAGTATTAAGATACAAAGTAGAAAGGGAGCTGCTTTAATTGAGTACTTGCCATGTACTGGACCAAGGTCTTCCTGATTTCCATCTCACTCTGTGAGGCAGTGTTATTACCCCCATTTTATAGATATGGGAACTGCTGCCCAGAGAGATTAAATTGCCTTCTCAAGGTCTCATTGTGAGGTTTTTCCATTCCTGAGTTACTTCACTTAGAATAATAAGTCTCTAATCTCGTCTGGGCCACTGGAAATGCTGTTAATTCATTCCTTTTTATGGCTGAGTAGTATTCCATTGTATCTACATACCAGAGTTTCTTTATGCACTCGTTGACTGATGGACTGGGTTGGTTCTACAATTTTGCTGTTGTGAATTGTGCTGCTATAAACGTGCGTGTGCTAATATGTGGAAGCTAGGGTATGAGGACACAAAGGCATAAGAATGATACAATGGACTTTGGGCACTTGAGTGGAAGAGTGGGAGGAGGGCGAGGAATAAAAGACAACAAATATGGTGCAGTATATACTATTCAGGTGATGGGTGCACCAGGTTCTCACAAATCTCCACTAAATAATTTTCTCATTTAACCAATACCACTTGTACCCCAATAACTTAAAATAAAATTTTTTTAAAAAGGTTGCATAGTGAGTAAGAAATTTGGTGTGGTTTTTTTGTTTTTGTTTTTGTTTGTTTGTTTGTTTGTTTTCTGATTTCAACCTTTATTTCAAAACTATTGCGATCAACATGTATGATACTGGCATAAAAACAGACACATAGACAAATGGAACAGAATTGAGAGTGCAGAAATAAAACCACATCTATGTGATCAGTTAATATTTGACAAAGGCGCCAAGAATATTCACTGAGGAAAGGACAGTATCTTCAATAAACAGTGTTGGGGAAACTGCATATCCATATGCAAAAGAATGAAACTGGTTCCCCCCCACCACACACAGAAATCCACTTGAAATGAATTAAAGACCCGAATGGAGGAAGCAATTTGGAATAAAGTCTGATTCTGATGCATTCAGATCACTCTGCGCTAAAGGATGACTCACATTAGCATGGATGAGGGGAGCTGTGCTGGGATGTGTGGATCCCAGGGACTCTGTAATTTAGGAATCACAGAACCTCAGGCTGAGAGGAACTACAAGGGGAGGG
>NW_012103743.1:2483873-2485862 GCF_000951045.1 Mandrillus leucophaeus | reverse complement strand
TCTCTCGTGATTATTGTGTGGGAGTCTAGGTCTCTTTGTAGGTCTCTAAGGACTTGCTTTATGAATCTGGGTGCTCCCATATTGGGTGCATATATATTCAGGATAGTTAGCTCTTCCTGTTGAATTGATCCCTTTAGCATTATGTAGTGGCCTTCTTTGTCTCTTTTGATCTTTGTTGGTTTAAAGTCTATTTTATCAGAGACTAGGATTGCAATCCCTGCTTTTTTTTTTTTTTTCTTTCCATTTGCTTGATAGATCTTCTTCTAACCCCTTATTTTGAGCCTATGTGTGTCTTTGCATGTGAGATGGGTCTCCTGAATACAGCATACTGACGGGTCTTGACTCTTTATCCAATTTGCCAGTCTGTGTCTTTTACTTGGGACATTTAGCCCACTTACATTTAAGGTTAATATTGTTATGTTTGAATTTGATTCTGTCATTATGATGCTAGCTGGTTATTTTGCCCATTAATTGATATAGTTTCTTCATAGCATTGATGGTCTTTACCATTTTGCATGTTTTTGCAGTGGCTGGTACCAGTTGTTCCTTTCCATGTTTAGCCCTTCCTTCAGGACCTCTTGTAAGGTAGGCCTGGTGGTGACAAAATCTCTCAGCATTTGCTTGTCTGTGAAGGATTTTATTTCTCCTTCACTTATGAAGCTTAGTTTGGCTGGATATGAGATTCTGGGTTGAAAATTCTTTTCTTTAAGCATGTTGAATATTGGCCCCCACTCTCTTCTGGCATGTAGGATTTCTGCTGAGAGCTCCACTGTTAGTCTGATGGGTTTCCCTTTATGGGTAACCAGACCTTTCTCTCTGGCTGCTCTTAACATTTTTTTCCTTCATTTCAACCTTGGTGAACCTGACAATTATGTATCTTGGGGTTTCTCTTCTCGAGGAGTGTCTTTGTGGTATTCTCTGTATTTCCTGAATTTGAATACTGGCTTGCCTTGCTAGGTTAGGGAAGTTCTCCTGGATAATATCTCCTGGATAATATCCTGAAGAGTGTTTTCTAACTTGATTCCATTCTCCCCATCACTTTCTGGTACACCAATCAAACTGTGGTCTTTTCACATAGTCCCATATTTCTTGGAGGCTTTGTTCATTTCTTTTCACTCTTTTTTCTCTAATCTTGTCTTCTCATTTTATTTCATTAATTTGATCTTCAATCATGATATCCTTTCTTCCACTTGATTGAATCAGCTACTGAAGCTTGTGCATGTGTCACAAAGTTCTCATGCCATGGTTTTCAGCTCCATCAGGTCTTTTAAGGTCTTCTCTACACTGTTTATTCTAGTTAACCATTCATCTAACCTTTTTTCAAGGTTTTTAACTTCCTTGCAATGTGTTAGAATATGCTCCTTTAGCTTGGAGAAGTTTGTTATTACCGACCTTCTGAAGCCTACTTCTGTCAACTTGTCAAACTCATTCTCCATCCAGTTTTGTTCCCTTGCTGGCAAGGAGCTGTGATCCTTTGGAGAAGAGGTGCTCTGTTTTTTGGAATTTTCAGCTTTTCTGCTCTGGTTTCTCCCTATCTTTGTGGTTTTATCTACCTTTGGTCTTTGTTGTTGGTGACCTAAAGATAGGGTTTTGGTGTGGATGTCCTTTTTGTTGATGTTGATGATATTCCTTTCTGTTTGTTAGTTTTCCTTCTAGCAGTCAGGTCCCTCAGCTGCAGGTCTGTTGGGGTTTGCTGGAGGTTCACTCCAGACCCTGTTTGCCTGAGTGTCACAGTGGAGGCTGCAGAACAGCAAATATTGATGCCTGATCCTTCCTCTGGAAGCTTCGTCCCAAAGGGGCACCTGCCTGTTTGAGGTGTCTGTTGGCCCCTACTGGGAGGTGTTTCCCAGTCAGGCTACACGGGGGTCAGAGACCCACTTGAGGAGACAGTCTGTCCATTCTTGGAGCTCAAATTCCATGCTGAGAGAACCACTGCTCTCTTCAGAGCTGTCAGACAGGAACGGTTAAGTCTGCAGAAGCTGTCTGCTG
>NW_012103743.1:2481731-2483463 GCF_000951045.1 Mandrillus leucophaeus | reverse complement strand
TCAGATGATAATGACAATAACCAAAATTGTCAATTTTCTCGAAACATAACTTATCAAAGTAGACTTAAAAAGAAATTTAGAACCTGAAGAGATCTATAACCATTACAGAAACTGCAAAAACTGAATCCGTAATTGAATGTCTACCTACCAAAAAGCATGCACGTGCACACACACGCACGCACACACAAGTACCAATTATACTGCAGAAATCTAATATTTGTCATATTTATTATATCTATATTACATATATATGTAAATCAGAATAAGATGGATTATATCAATGTTGATATAGCCTGGTTGCAATCTTACACCATTATTTAACAAAAAGCTGCCATCGGGGGAAACTGCACAATGATCTTTCTGTGTTATTTCTTATAACTTCATATGAATCAACAGTTATGCCAGCAATTTTTCAACTATAAAAATTCAACTAAAAAAAGTCAATGAGAAAAGAAAATTCCAATAGAAAGGTGAGCAAAGTATAGGAACAGGCAATTCTTGGATGAGAAAACAGAAGCTGCCAATAAACACACATAGAGACAATCAAATTGAAACAGTGAGGTATTATCTCACACCAAGTTTGCCAATTTGTTGTTACAAATCTGGTAACGTGAAGTATTAGCAAGGACCTAGAGAAAAAGGTGTTTGTTCACTGCTGTTGAGAATATAAATTTTTACAAGCACTAGGGAGTGAAATTTGGCACTATCTAGTAAGCTGCAGATGTGCAAATTCTTCTCTCATCAACTCTGCTTCTAGTTTTCTACCTCAGAAGCATATATTGTATATGGTTCTACATATGCTACATTAATGTATTTCTATAGTAGAAAACTATATATATAATATATACACATACACAGAGACAGCAAGTCTGCTTCTAGTTTTCTACCTTAGAAACATATTAATACAACATATATAATGTATTGTATGTATGCACATACACATACACAGAGAGAGATATATACAAAGAGGTTTATTGCAGCACTGTTTAAATAGCAGAATAACCCAACTTCAATAGCAAATTAAAAAAATAATGATTTGTTAGTACAATGAAATGCAATGTAGATGTTAAAGTAGCTGATCTTTATACATCAACAGAGATAAACTCAACAACAAAATGTTAAATGGAAAACAGTTGCAAAATATTTTAATATTTATTTCAAAAAATTAGACCTAACACACATACTATATGTTGCTAATGTAAACATATATATGTAACAAAAGTTTGAATATGTATATGAAAATGATATGCATTAGGGGAATGGATGCTTCTGGCAATAGACTGAGAAAAAGGACCAAGATGAACCTGACATATTGCTGTGATATTGTACTTCTTTAAAAGAGAGATTTGAAAGAAATATGGCAAAATGTATTATACGTGTGTGTGTGTATACATGTATATAATTTTGAGTATATGTGATAGCAGTTCATTTTTAATATTTTTGATATTTTAAAATTATATATGTATATATGTATATATAATATTTCTAAATTATATATGTATAATTTGGTGAATATATATGTGATAGCAGTTACTTCTTTTTTTTTATTATACTTTAAGTTCTAGGGTACATGTGCACAACGTGCAGGTTTGTTACATAGGTATACATGTGCCATGTTGGTTTGCTGCACCCATCAACTCATCATTTACATTAGGTATTTCTGCTAATGCTATCCCTCCCCCAGCCCCCCACCCCTAGACAGGCCCTGATGTGTGATGTTCCCCACTCTGTG
>NW_012103743.1:2479230-2481681 GCF_000951045.1 Mandrillus leucophaeus | reverse complement strand
TTTGAGGTGTCTGTTGGCCCCTACTGGGAGGTGTTTCCCAGTCAGGCTACACGGGGGTCAGAGACCCACTTGAGGAGACAGTCTGTCCATTCTTGGAGCTCAAATTCCATGCTGAGAGAACCACTGCTCTCTTCAGAGCTGTCAGACAGGAACAGTTAAGTCTGCAGAAGCTGTCTGCTGCCCTAATTCTTAATATTTTTGAAATGCTTCAGAATTAAAAAGAAAAATAATGAGTATGAGAGATTATTATTCATGACCTAGCAACTCTACTTTTAAAATTTTAACTGACAGATTTTTTTTTTTTGCATATATTCATGAACAAATATTTTTATTGTAGTATTGTAATAGCAAAAGCCTGGAAGCAACCTAAAAATTCATTCATTGGTTACCGCTTGATATGATTTAGCTGTGTCCCCACCCAAATCTCATCTTGAATTCCTATGTGTCGTGGGAGGGACCTGGTGGGAGGTAATTGAATCATGGGGGCAGGTCTTTACAATGCTGCTCTCATGATAGTGAATAAGTCTCATGAGATCTGATGGTTTTATAAAGGGGAGTTTCCCTGCACAAGCTCTCTTCTCTTGTCTGCTACTATGTGAGATGTGCCTTTCACCTTCCACCATGATTGTGAGGCCTCCCCAGCCACATGGAATTCTAAGTCCAATAAACCTCTTTCTTTTGCAAATTGCCCAGTCTCAGGTATGTCTTTATCAGCAGCATGAAAACGGATGAATTCACTGATTATGCAAATTATAAAACACCCATAAAATGAAATAGTATGTAGTCATTTAAAAGAATGGCAGAACCCCAAGCATGCTGATATGAAAGCCTGTAAGATTAAATATCTGGGAAAAAAGCAAGGTGCATGATATTGTGTATAGTATGAGCCTCTGTGTGTTTACGTATGCACAACATGTGTGTGTTAAAGAGGTAATGAAAAAATTTTTGTACATACATAACTCATGGAACACAAGGAATCGTGGAATAAGATAAAGAAGCGAAATTTTAGTTTTCATTTTATGGTCTGATGTCTTAGCTGAAATTTTTTTACTAGGTATATATACATTGTTAAGTTTTTTAAAAACTACTTTGAACAAGAGAACCAAATTATAGTCAGAATCTAAAACAGCTTTCTATTAGCCAAACCATATGTTACCAAATAATCCAATTTTGTACACTGTAATTGAATCTGCCTTTGTCAAGTAACATTTTATCTTCTGAGCTTAAAAAAAATGGCATCCATGAAGCAGCTACTGTGTAATAGTTTCTGGATATGCAAAGATGACAATCCCTGGAGGGGCAGGTAACTTAAAAGACAAACAATAACAGACAATGAGGACTACAATGAAGGTAAACCCAGCTGGCTGTGGAAGCAGCAAGAGGGTCCCCCAAATAAGGCTTCCTGGAGAAGGTGTCTATTAAACAGGTATTAGAAGATGAGTAGGAGTCCCAGGTAAAGAGGGAAGCCAATGCGAAAATACAAGAGGATGATTCAGTGCAATGTCTGCTGGAAATTCTGAGTACTTCAGTACAGCTGGAATCTGAGGAGAAGATGCTACACACTTCTATCTCTAGTATCTGATGTTCCATTTTACAGGTGAATAAATTGAGGCACAGAGAGGTTAAGTAATTTGTCCATGGTCTCAAGGGCAGTGTGTGGAAGAACCAGAATTTGAACCCGCATACAGAGCCTGAACTTCTAACCAATCCAGCATTTGAATTGGGCCTGGGGGAGTGGTGGGAGATAAGGCTGGAGAGTAAGCCCAGGACAGATCCCAGGAGATTTTGTCAGCACTCTGGGCAATGGGAAGCTAGAAGGATTTTAAGCAAGGAAGTGACATGGTCAGATATAGGTCTGTCCCTAAGATTTCATGACTCAAGATCTCAGGAAATGCTGAATGAATGAATGAATGAATGAATGAATGAATGAATGAGTGAGTGAATCCATTTATGGAACCTCAAAGCAGAGACAGAATCAAGGGCTAACTATTACTGGTTTTAAGTAAAATTGTGACATTGGAAAGCTTGTTATTGGCAGATTTCTGCTTCCCTTTCAGACTCCCTCTCCTGTGAGTCCCTTCTAATCCCAGAACCTAACCCATATGCCATCAAGTTATCCTCACTGTTCCCTTATCTATAGCAAGTTTCAGGCAGAGTGCAGTGGCTAATGCCCGTAATCCCAACACTTTGGGAGGCTGAGGCAGGAGGACTACTTGAACTTACGAGTTTGAGACCAGCCTGGGCAACATGGTGAAATCCTGGCTCTACAAAAAATTAGCTGGGCATGGTGGCGTGTGCCTGTAATCCCAGCTACCAGGGAGGCTGAGGTGGGAGGATCACCTAAGCCTGGGAGGTCAAGGCTGCAGTGAGCCATGATTGCCCCACTGCACTCTAGCCTGCATGACAGAGTGAGACTCTATCTCAAGAAAAAAAAAAAGAAAAAAGTTTCAA
>NW_012103743.1:2469436-2479180 GCF_000951045.1 Mandrillus leucophaeus | reverse complement strand
ATGATTCAGTGCAATGTCTGCTGGGAATTCTGAGTACTTCAGTACAGCTGGAATCTGAGGAGAAGATGCTACACACTTCTATCTCTAGTATCTGATGTTCCATTTTACAGGTGAATAAATTGAGGCACAGAGAGGTTAAGTAACTTGTCCATGGTCTCAAGGGCAGTGTGTGGAAGAACCAGAATTTGAACCCGCATACAGAGCCTGAACTTCTAAACAATCCAGCATTTGAATTGGGCCTGGGGGAGTGGTGGGAGATAAGGCTGGAGAGTAAGCCCAGGACAGATCCCAGGAGATTTTGTCAGCACTCTGGGCAATGGGAAGCTAGAAGGATTTTAAGCAAGGAAGTGACATGGTCAGATATAGGTCTGTCCCTAAGATTTCATGACTCAAGATCTCAGGAAATGCTGAATGAATGAATGAATGAATGAATGAATGAATGAATGAGTGAGTGAATCCATTTATGGAACCTCAAAGCAGAGACAGAATCAAGGGCTAACTATTACTGGTTTTAAGTAAAATTGTGACATTGGAAAGCTTGTTATTGGCAGATTTCTGCTTCCCTTTCAGACTCCCTCTCCTGTGAGTCCCTTCTAATCCCAGAACCTAACCCATATGCCATCAAGTTATCCTCACTGTTCCCTTATCTATAGCAAGTTTCAGGCAGAGTGCAGTGGCTAATGCCCGTAATCCCAACACTTTGGGAGGCTGAGGCAGGAGGACTACTTGAACTTACGAGTTTGAGACCAGCCTGGGCAACATGGTGAAATCCTGGCTCTACAAAAAATTAGCTGGGCATGGTGGCGTGTGCCTGTAATCCCAGCTACCAGGGAGGCTGAGGTGGGAGGATCACCTAAGCCTGGGAGGTCAAGGCTGCAGTGAGCCATGATTGCCCCACTGCACTCTAGCCTGCATGACAGAGTGAGACTCTATCTCAAGAAAAAAAAAAAGAAAAAAGTTTCAACAGGTCTCACACTGTTTCTCTGCCAAGTGTCTTTCCCCTTTAATAGGGACTTCTTAACAGAAAAGACTACAAGGCACCAGAATGATGTTGTTTCAGACATTGTGTCAAGTTAAGGGAGATTTCAGGACATTTGCTTAAAGAACAAGACAAGCCTATCCTGGCTGGCTGGTCCATGAATTTGACTCAAGGTGGTATTTCTCGTACATGAGTTAAAAGAAGTACAATGAAAACAGTAAATAATAATATTGATGAATATCAGATGTGACAGGAAGAAAGGACACTTATCTCAGAGCCACTTGGTGGGTATAAAATCCCAGCTCTACCATTGTATCAGTCAGTTTCTCTGGAAGCAATGCTGCATAACAAATAACACCACTATCTCAGAGGCCTGGAGTAACAAAGATTAGTCACTCTCGTTACATGTCATCTGCAGTTCAGCTGTAGCTCTTTAAATCTGTTCCCAGCTGCATATGGACTCGAGTCCACTCTGTCTCTCTTCTCATTCTGTGACCCATTCTGTGAGGCTGGAAGAATAGCCTCCATCAGGTGCATGACATCCCATGACAAAGGGCAGGATGTTCAGAGAAGTGATGGAAATATATAGTGCTTCTTAAAGCATCTGTTCAGCACTGGTACATTGCCCTTCCACTCAGATTTCACTGGCCAATGCAGATCATACAGCTAAGCCCAAAATCAATGATGTGGGGACATATACTCCACCCACCAGAGGCAGGCAAGTTACATGATAAAGGATGTAAATCTATCATCTAGTGGGGAAAGAGATAGTGATGAATAGTTGCAAGAATAATAAAATTGATTATAGCCACTTTCTATGTGACTATAAATAAATTATTTAACCTCTCAGAGTCTCAGTTTTCTCACCTACATATTAGAAATAAAAATTTCTCCCTTGCAAAGTCATGATAAGAGTTAAATGAGATCATGATGGTAAAAGACCCTAGTACAACTCCCGGGATATAGCTAATAGGTCTTTGTTTATTCCATTCCCAGTGACTGCTGTGAAATGGAAGTTTCCTAGACCAGTGCTTCTTAAATTATTTTTTATGAAGGATCAGTGTTTTATTTTTTTTCTCACTCCCATCTCATTGCAGACCAGTGCTTTTGTAAAACACAATAAAAATGAATTGCTAGAAAAAATGAAACAAACAAACAAAAAAAAACCAAATTGCTAACCCCAAATGTTTATCATTAGAGTCAACAGATCTGTCAAATTGCTAGAAAAGTTATTTTATTCCAATTTCTTTGGGGAATAAACACTTATGCCAATTTCTGTTCTTATCACAGGTAACTAATGAGCAGTTGTAGACTGGCACTAGTCCATTAGCCCTTAAGGAGCACCATCCGACAGGAAGAGCATTGTCTAGGAATTCCAGCTAGGGCTGCAAAGCCAAGAACAAAGGGTGACCTGACCCCTCATTCTGTAAGAGATGCTACCATCCCACATAGGACTTAATAAAGAGAGCCAGAAAGTTCCAAGACTCACCCTCTCACCACTCTCCCACTTTACCACCTGTAATCTAGAGGTGCTCCAGTTATTACTGCTTTGTAACACATCACCCCAGAAGTTAGTGGCCTAAAACATCATGTTATTATCTCTCCCGGTTTCTCGGGATCAAGAATCCAGAAAGGACTCAGCTGGGCAGCTCTGGCTTGGAGTCTCATGCTTAGTAGTTCGTTGATGACTGAAACTGGAGTAGTTGAACATTTATCTCTCTTTCTGTAGTCTTGGGGTTTCTATCTGTAGTCTCTTCACATGGGCTAGTTTAGGTGGGCCAGGGCCAGCAGGCTTCAGTAGAGGCTCAGGGCCCCAATTTGAGTGTTTAACAGGCTAAGAGGATGTTACTGCCTTTCCTGCCTCACCACAGAAGCCACACTGCATCACTCTGGCACATTCAATGGATTATAAGCCCATCACAGGTGGGGTGTGGTGGCTCACGCCTGTAATCCCAGGACTTTGGGAGACCAAGGCGGGTGAATCACTTGAGGTCAGGAGTTCAAGACCAGCCTGGCCAACATGGTGAAACCCCATCTCTACTAAAAATACAAAAATTAGCTGGGCATGGTGGTAGGTGCCTGTAATCCCAGTTACTCAGGAGGCTGAGGTAGGGAGAATTACTTAAACCCAGGAGGCGGAGATTGCAGTGAGTCAAGATCACACCATTGCAGTCCAGCCTGGGCAACAGAGCAAGACTCTGTCTCAAGAATAGTAATAATAATAATCATCATCATCATCATCATCATCATCATCATTGCATCACAAACCCTCACAGAGTCAAGGGGAAGGGAATAGGAGAATTAGACTCTACCTCTTGAGAGAGGAATGACAAGATTTTAGAGTCTAGAAAAATATGTGGGACAGAAGATACTGTTGCAGTTGTCTTTGGAAAACACAATCTGCCCCAGAAGTCTATAAGGAACAATAAGGGGAATTCTTTGGGGGGATTTGTAGGGGGAAAGAGCTGTGGGGCTTCCCCTGCCCTCTCTGTGGGAGAAAAAACACTAAGAGTAGAGATTATGGGGTGCTGGGAAGAAGCAGAGCCTGGCATCCTCCACCCAGCATGGGTGCCCATTGAGCTGTTAATTCTTGATCCCAGTGCCAGGGACTACGTGGAGCATTGAAGAGGAGTTCTGAGGAGTCCCAGGAGTTTGGGGCAAATGTGAGCAGAGAGGTAGCTGAGGCTGCCTGTGATGGTGGCCAAGGGAAGGCAGCGAAGGAGCAGCTGGGGCTATGAAAGTCAGTGGGGTGCGTGAGTTTCTATGGACCGAATGGATCCCCTAGAGGGTTCCTGAAACTACTCTGCCCTAGAAGGTTGCCTGCTGGGAGAAGGAGGCCCTAAGAGAGAATGGTTGAAGGTGAACTGCCAAGGACCGAAACTGTGCGTGCATTTTCAGAGTGTAGTCATCAAGGTCCCATAGTGGGTTTCTATTCAACCACAAATGCGTCCCACAGGAAGTCACCAGCCATCAAATTACAACAGTACTGGTCCTATAAGCCCATAAGACATCACTGCTTCTCCCCTAATCTCTCCACTCCTGGGCCCTGACCCTGGAGAAACCATCAACGGGAAGGAGAGTGGGGTGGAAAAACAAAGTGATGATGTTCAAGCGATGAGAAGACCAAAACCAAGGCCCTTTCCCAACCACAGGTCCTTAAACCACAGGTGAGCTCTGAGCTGAGGGCAAAGAGAAGCCCTGAATCAGATGGGAGATTGAAGTTTTGATTTAGACCTGGACTTCTTAATTCCTTAAAGTAGGACTATGTTTAATACCTAAAAGTAATTGAATACTAATGTATCAACATTGCTTCATTAATTATAATTAATGTAGCATACTAAGGTAGGATGTTGATAATCTCAGAAACCTGGGACTATGGAAACTCTCTGTACCATCTTCTCAACTTTTCTGTAAAAGTGTTCTAAGAAATAAAGTCAAGTTTAAAACATTTTTTAAAGTGACTGAAAATCTCTGAGATCTGTCTGAGATGCCTCGGAGGGGTGAAGAAGTGAGAGCCAACAGAACATGTTTGAAGGCAGTGGAGGGAGAAAAGTAAAGCTGTTCCTTGTTTGTACCCTAAGAGGCCAGGACATTCAATAACAGGTGATATTAGTGATACTTACAGATGGAGTGATTTTGAGAGTATGACAAAATTCTGATATTTTTCTTCCAAACCAAAAGTCGTAAAATGTGTCAACCTCTCTCCCATTTCAAGCACCACGGTATAGAGATGACTAGAGCATGGGATGGGATTGCCTGAGGGTTTTGCTGCCCCAGCACATGTTTCCTCTATTTCTTAGATCAGCTCCTTCATGTTCCTTTAGGAAAATATCCCTCCCTGACTCACAGTCCAGGTGACCCAGGTAAAACTGATTCCAATCTCCTCCACACCCTTAATCAAAGATGGGACATGACTCAGGTCTGGCCAATCCTTCAGATCACAGTGACCCATTCCGAAATGCATATGCAATCCAAATTTGTCCAGTGAGTCCCAATCCCCAGATTTCAGAGGAGAATCTCTCTTTCGACTAACTGGCTACGAGAGAGCCATAGCACTGCCAGGCCCACCCAATACAGAGAACTCCGTGGGAATGAAACTAATGTGAAGGAAAAAAGAAAATTAAGGACTAAATCCCGGTGACATCATTTGAGCACCTAGATCCAGCCCTATCTGACACTAAGTATCCCTGGAACCTTTCAATTATTTGACACAATAGTTTCTTTTTTCACTTAAGTCAACTCAAGATGGGTTTCTATTCCTTACAGGGGAAGGAATCCTGATAAATTCTGCACAAGTTCCACCCTCGAGCTAATCTAATGTGGGAGACAAACATAGAAAGGAATATAACCAAGATGCCAGCTGGACCCTCCTGACCCTGGGAGATGCAGGTGCCTGGCTCAGACATCCTCATTCCAAGAGCACAAAGCTCTTCCCATGGCTTCTTATTCCCAGAGATGTGCAGCTTCCTGGGCCCATTTGCCCCGCACCTGGGTCTGAAGCTGCTCTCTTTGTTTTTACTCTAAATCCACTCAAAAGTAGAACCCGAACTTTGTCAACTTCTCAATATACTCAAAAGCATTCATGAGTGATGCAGACTTTCCCGAATAACAGATAGGAGAGGCATAGTGCACCTCCTACAGTGATCAGCCCAGAATCCCCGTCTCAGGCATTCCCTGTACTCCCTAAGTGCCTTCTCAGCTGCCCTTCTGGTGGAGGGGAGGAAGAAGACTTTTGACTGGGTCCTCTATCCCTGGAAGAGAAGAGCCACCCCAAGTTCCTTTCCCACCCCCCAACTCTACTCCTAGATCTTTAAAATCCTCTACCGCCATTATGCACAGTGACTCCACTCTGGCTCTCACCCCAAAGTTGTTAGCATACAAATACACCAAGGTGCTTGGCAGAACAAAGGCTTGCCTGTTAACTTAATCCACTCTCTTTAGAAGCAAACTTGGTAAATAGGAAAATAGTATTTTACTAAATACAAAAAACATTACAACACTGTGCAGTAAATACTGCACTACAGAAACATGTACAGGGTGTATGTAAGGGACAGGGAGGGGATCTGTGAATTCTGCCCAAGGGGGATTTAGGAAGGCTTCCCCGTGGAGGTGACGTGTGTGCTGATTGTGAAGTGTGGGGAAGTTTTTGACAAGTAGAGAATAGAGGAAGGTCATGACCAGCAGAAGGAAGAGCATATACTAACGTGCAGAGACCAGAGGGGTCCTAGTTGATGTGGGGAGCAGCTTGAGGAGAGTGTGGAGGACAAATGGTGCGGAAGGAGGGGCTGAGGAAGTGAGTCAGGTGAGGTTGGCAGGAACCCAGTCATGAAGGGTCTTGATGCCAGTAAGCAGATGGACTCCATCCAGCAGGTGAAAGGAAGCCATTAACAGATTTTAGCAGGACAGCAAGACAGCCAGACTTTGTTTAGAAAGATCAGGCCAGTTTGGAGGAGGTCACTAGTTTGGAGGAGAAATTGAAAGGCTGATGGAAAAGGGGTAGAATTGAGGGGAGAGGAGGTCAGGAAGCTGTTGCAATGATTCAGGCTGAAAATGATGGTGCTCTAATGGGATTGAGAAGGCATGGATGCACATTGCAGAGCTTGGTGGCCACTTGAATATGGAAGGAGACAGGGAGGGAGGAACAATTATGTCTTCCTTTAGAGCGTGAACTCCTTGACAATGGGTCTATGACTGTTCTGTGAATTCCCAGCACAGGATCTTGCACGAGGTAGGTGTTCATTGCTGCACACCTGTATAAACAAATGAGAGCTGACTAATGAATGAGAGTGCCAGGAAGGCTGTGTAGCCTTGCTCAGAGGTGAAGAGGAAACTGGAGATCACAGCCAGAAATTCATTTCTAAGAAGAAAAGTAAAACTGTAAATTGGGAAATAGGTCACAAGAGGAGCAACCTGAGAATGGGATGCAAGGGAAGCCAAGCGTAGATCAGGGCAGCGCAGGAAGTTCAGGGCTCAGCTGGTGAATGATTCTCAGAAATCTACTTTAATGTAGCAGAAAAAGGCCTTGAAGAATTAAGCAGGAGATAAACTTCAGACAATATGCCCTTTGTACCATGTATGAGGAAGTTAATGCTGTATAACAAATCTCCCCAAAACTCAGTGGCATACAACATCAGGCATTTGTTCTCATGCCCGTGGGTCTGCAGGTCACTGTGGTTTGGTGGATCAAGGCTGGACTCGGCTGGACTTGGCAGGGCAGCTCTGCTTCAGCCTGCACATTGGCTGAGCTTGGCTGAGCTTGGCTGGGCTAGGCTTCAGGCTGCAGGTTTGCCTCAGGGCCATTCCACATGTCTCTCAACCCCCTTGGACCAGAGGCACATTTTTCTCATGGCAAGTGGCAGAATGAGAAGAGCCCAAACCAAATTGCATAAGTATACTGAAGGCCTCTGATCAAGTCTTACACACTATCATTCCATTGGCCAAAGCAACACACATGGACAAACCCAACACTTACTCTACAAAGAGCAAAGCAGTGGCAAAAGGTGAGACTGTGCTATCTTATTCCAGTGGAGTTATAGGGACCAATAATCCAGCTATCGTGCACAATCTTACTTATCCAGAATCTGCAGGCTCCCTCAGACCCTGCCAGTAAGGCATAGTTATAATGCAAAACGTTCCCACCTACAGGAGCATGCAAAATTCATGGAAAGCCACAGCTAATGGAGTTCTAGTTAACCACATCATCTGGGGCCCTCACCCCCTTATTCATATAACCCATGAGTCTAAAGCAATGAGAAGTCTTTTAAGGAAGGTTTAGTTGAAGGGTCTAAGAAATCTAACAACATCCTTATGAAAAATCTTCCTCCCATCTTCTTGGGAAGATTCGAGTGGAGACTTCCTTAGCTAATTCCATCCACGTAAGTCATAGCCACCAAGGTTAGCTATAATGTCACCCACTCCTTTGTCAGTGAGCTCCTCCCTGCACATCACTTCATGCATCTTTTATCACCACCTTAACGCCTTTATAAAATATTGATTGCTCATTCCCATGGCCGAGCCAAGGGCCCCCAAATGAGCTTGTGTGCTGATGCCTGGAGTTTGGGGCACTTGCTGATGACGGAACCCACTTGGGGGACTAGGAAGATCTTCTAGCCCCAACATGGAAAAGATACTGGGGAGTTAAATTAACATCATGTTTGCTAATGAGAAAATGAGGATCTAGGAGGAGGGTTCATGAGAAGGGAGATGAAAGGAAATAAAAAGGTCAGGAGGAAGGAAAAGGAAGCACATGAGTTGACAGTGGGACCAAGCTGAAAGCCTGATCATCAGCTGAGTTTGTTGTTAAATTTAATGGGCTGTAGGTGTTGATTGCTCAATCTATAAAATGAGCTATTAATTTGCTCTTCTAACAGGATAGGACCTATCTTATGCAAATTGATTTGAAAGCCAGCATCAGCCCTAAGAGAACAGTTGAGATCTCTCCCAGCCAGAAGTGTCCAGGACTTTCCTACTGAAGGGCACTTAGCCAGCTTGTAACTGCCAAGTGAGGGCCTGCCTGGCAGAGGGCCCCTGAAGTCAGGGGACCTGCATGCCTTGTCCATCTCTCCCATGAGACATGAGCTCCTTGAGGGCAGGTCTGTGACCGCCCTGTTCACTTCTGCATTCCCAGCACCCAGCATAGTGCCTGGTCCCCAGAAGATCTACCACAGCTCTGCGTGTGATTCTGGACAAGTTACCCATTTCTCTCAGTCTCTAGTTCCACCATACATATAGAAAAGGGTTTGGACTGAGTGTTGTCACAGAACTTCCATTATCCAGATCATCAGTTAACTCTGAGTATGGTCCCTGAATGCTAAGAGACTCTGAGAGATGAGAGAGTCGGTGAAGAGACTGGGGGGCTCTTGTTAACCCTGGGTCTCACCTACCTCCACGGGCCCACTCTTCAAGACACAGGCCCTGCTGACCCAGGTTTCATGGAGCCCTGGCCTGAAAAACCTTCATTCCAGTTTCACTTTAGTGCTGACTTGCTATGGGACAGTCACTTTTCTGTGGGATTCAGGTGACAATGTCAAAGAGAAAAATGACTTTGACCTCACAGGACTGTTGAGAAGCTGAAGCTGAAATGATGGAAAGAAAGGTGCTTTAAAACTAAAATGTTCTGTGAACATGTCAGGTGAACACTGGCTTTGAAGACAATGTAATCAGGCTTCAAATCCCAGCTCCACCACGTGCCAGCTGTGTGGCTTTGGATAAATCACTTAACCTCTCTCAGCTTCACTTTCCACAGCAATAGGCTAAAATGATCATTCCTTCCTCACTGGGTTTTCAGGAAAATTAAGTGAAATAAGGTCTGTAAAGTGACTTGTACTATAATGCCTAGCACCACAGGGCTGGCTGTCTAATTTGTAAGACCCAGTGCAACATGAAAATACAGGGTCTCTTGTTTAAAATGTATTAGGAATATAGGCCAAGCGCAGTGGCTCACGCCTATAATCCCAACACTTTGGGAGGCTGAGGCGGGCAGATCACCTGAAGTCAGGTGTTCAAGACCAGCCTGGCCAACATAGTGAAACCTGTGTCTACTAAAAATACAAAAACAATTTGCCAGGCATGGTGGCAGGTGCCTGTAAGCCCAGCTACTTATGAGGCTGAGACAGGAGAATCGCATGAACTGGGGAGGGAGGTGGAGGTTGCAGTGAGCTGAGATTGCACAATTGCACGCCAGCCTGGGCAACAAGAGCGAGACTCCATCTCAAAGAAAGGAGAGGAGAGGACAGGGGAGGGGAGGGGAGGTGAGGAGAGGGGAG
>NW_012103743.1:2405182-2469348 GCF_000951045.1 Mandrillus leucophaeus | reverse complement strand
TGCGGGGAGATGAGAGGAGGGGAGGCGAGGGGAGGGGAGGGGAGGGGAAAAAACATATTCAAAATATTAAGATGCAATAGCAGAGCATTGCATCCAAGTCCAGGGCCTCTCAGCACAGGGCCCTGTGTACCTCTACAGGTCACACCCACATGAATCCAGCCTGCTGGCACATAGTAGCTGCTGAGGTATGTTGGGCCTTTCTCTCTCCTCTACCTTAGACCTTGCCCTGCTCAGCACATATAAATAGAATTTGGATTTTTTAAAAAGCAAATCACTATTATTATTCCTAAGGCAGCTTCATTTTTCCTCCCTGAAGAGAACTGAGTCACTCATCCTGATAGACACCAGATAAAGGAAAAAAGAAATCAACTTTCTGGCTGCTGGCGAATGCTATAGCTAGAGTAACAGGTTTACAGGATAAGTCAGGAATTTTAAGAGGAAATACGTGACAAGCGATGTTTTTCCACACGTGGAAAGAAACCATGAGAAGGTTCCTGAAAGCACCATGTTCCTTGTTCACAAACTGTCATGGTTCCCTGTCCAAAACCTTCAAGAGAATGTCTCTTACGTCTAGAAAGTTGTTCAATGACCTCTCAATTTTCTAACTGTCTTCCTTGTTCCCTATTATGGGCTTTAATCAAGCTGTTTTCTCATTGATTCCCCTAAATTACAATGTATCTTTCCATCTCTATGCCTTTGTTCTCTCAGCTTCTGCCTCCTAGAATGTACTTTTCCCATTTCTCAGCCTAATAAAACAATTTCCCATCTGAATTTACATTCAGTTTCCTCTAGGAAGCAATGCAAAATAGTCTCCATGACACACAGACTGTATTTGTTAGCTTCCGAGGCAATAACAAGCATTCTCAAAATCTCAATGCCAGCTGGGTGCAGTGGCTCATGCCTGTAATCCCAGCACTTTGGGAGGCCAAGGTGAGCAGATCACTTGAGGTCAGGAGTTTGACACCAGCCCGACCAACATGATGAAACACTGTCTCCACTAAAAACACAAAAATTAGCCAGGTGTGGTTGTGGGTGCGTGTAATCCCAGCTACTCTGGAGGCTGAGGCAGTAGAATTACTCGAACCCAGCAGGGGAGTTTGCAGTGAGCCAAAATCGCACCACTGCACTCCAGCCTAGGCGACAGTGAAACTTGGTCTCAGGGAAAAAAAAAAAAAAAACCTCAATACCTTACAATATAAACGTTTGCCTTTTGTTCACATTACTGGGGAGCTGCTTGCTGACTGTGGGTTAGTTCTATGTGTCTATCTGCTCGGCTCTGCTTAATTTTGCTGCATGTGTTTTCTCATCCTGGGACCCGGGGTGAAGGAGCAGCACTTGCCAGGGATGTGTTATTCTCATGACAGAGAAAAGGAACTCACGAGAAACAGAGCCAAACCACATGAGCCTTTAAAGCCCTTGCTCAATGTGCAAAGTAGTAGGGGTGGGGAAGGCCATGCCACCCACAGGAAAACATAGCAAGGGAAGGGAGTGAGCAATTGTGAATAACACAACATATTCAGCATTCAGAGAGTGCATTGAGGTCAAATACTATGTTTTGGATCCCGGTTACTCCAATTATTTGTTGAGTACGTACAGGTAAACTCTTAAACCTTCTGTGCCTCAATTTCATTATCTGGAATAACAGAGTAATAGTACTTATTTTTAAGGTGAGTAGGAGGTATTAAGTAAGGTAATGTCTGTAAAGTGTGTGGCACAGCCCCTGGCACATGAGAATTACTCATAAATGATACAGTATTTTTTTTTTTGAGATGGAGTGTCTCTCTGTTGCCCAAGATGGAGTGCAGTGGCACAATCTCGACACTGTAACCTCTGCCTCCTGGGTTCAGGCGATTCTCCCACTTTAGCCTCCCAAGTAGCTGGGACTACAGGCACATGTCACCACACCCGCTAATTTTTTGTATTTTTAGTAGAAACGGGATTTCACCATGATAGCCAGGATAGTCTTGATCTCCTGACTTCATGATCCACCCGCCTCGGCCTCCCAAAGTGCTAATAGTATTTTTTTAATTATGACTAGTGATAATTTCCCCTTCACTCTTGTGTCCATTTATTCATTCATTTATTCAACAAACATTTTCTCTGCATTTTCTCAGTCAGGCATCTGCCTGACTTTCCATCACACTGTCTTACTCCTGAGGAGTTTGGGTTCCATTAATAAGTCCTATGATTCCCAAACCAAGAGCTGGCTGACGTCCTGAGTCACCACACCAATGCACACACAACCCCACATTTGTAAGAAAGTCCTAGAGACATTTCCCTCTTGGCCTGGTTCCATTTCAATCTAAGAAATCTACAATCAGTCCAATGAAGGAACATAGGCACATAAAACTTTAATTAGTTTCATGAAGTTAAAATTGCTTTCATGGGTGGAAGGAATAAGGTGGGGGAGGCTAAGACTAAAACCAAAAAAAGAAGAGAAGAGAAAGAAAAATAAAGGTTGTAAGGGCAGGAGAAAATTCTCCCATGAGGCTAAAAATGAATCGTCTGCATTTGGCTGGAAATGCTGCAAATGTCATCTGACTCTGCCAAAGAATTGTCTTTGTAAATTACTCAGCTTTTCGAGTGAATGACAAGAACCTTGGAAGTGGGCAGGGGGACCCTGAGCTGGAAGGGTGATTTAGGTCTCAGGACCAAACAAGAAAGACAGTTCTTTTAAGGACTGATGGGAAAACAAACAAAAAATTTGCTCTCCCACAGATTTCTCCAGCATCACCCAGACAGTTCGATATAACAGAAAACCCACAAATCCCAGGTCTGCCTTTGCCATCTGTGTAGCCTTGGGCAGGCTACTCTGCTTCTGAGTGTCAGTCTCTCCACTGATAAGAGGCAGCAGCAGGACCAGCCTCTCAGGGTTGTTAGAAGATTAAATGAGATACTGTGTCTGTGCCTGGCACAGAGTGGCCACAGAGAACCTGTCAGTTCCTGTTCCCTTCCTGCATCTAGAAGGAAATCCTGCTGGCTTCAAAGTTAGATGATTCCTATATTAGTCAGCGTTCTCCAGAAAAACAGAACCAATGGGATTCGAATATATATAGAAACAGATTTATTATAACAAATTGGCTCATGCAATTATAGAGGCTGACAAGTCCCAAGATCTGTAGTTGGCTGGAGACCTAGAAGAGATGATTGTGTAGTTCCAGTCTGAAGGCCGGCACGTGTGAGACTCAGGAATTGCCGATGTTTCAGTTTGAGTCTGAAGGCAAGAAAAAAAACACTGTTGTCTCAGCTCAAAGGCAGTCAGGCAGGAGTAATTTCTTTTAATTTGGGGAGCAGTAGGAGAGGTCAGCCTTTTGTCCTTTCTAGGCCTTCAACTGATTGGATGGGGCCCACCCACACTGAGGAGTGCAATCTGCTTTACTCAGTCTATTGATTTAAATGTTAAGCTCATCCAAAAACACCATCATGGAAACATTCAAGATAATGTTTGACCAAATATCTGGGCATCCCATGGTCTAGTCAAGCTGACACATATAATTAACCAACACAATGCCTAAGACTTCTAGCCAATGCTAAGATCTTCAAAGAGGACAGTGTCACATTTTGTGTGGAAGCACAAATTTGAGTTATTTCTATTTCCAACATTACTGAGAGAATTACAGTAACTAAAAGCCAGGAGGCACGGCACCACAATCAATTGCCATAAAAGAAATCACTCACTGAGTCTGTTTCTCATTCTGTTAAAAGGAGACAATAGCACCTTCAGTATTAACAAGACACTGCAGAGAGTTAAAAAGAAGAATGTTGTGTGTGTAAGTAGTGTATTGCAGGGCACATATGTGTGCAGGAGAAATCAGGGCATGACCCCTGTAACAGTTGTACCTGTTGGCATGCACGCAGCTGCAAGTAACAGAATAAAACAAAAAACAATTCCTTGAGCGATAAAGATATACAATCATCTCACATGAGAAGAATCCTGGATTTAGGGCCAGAATTGATTTATTCAGCAAATCAATGTTGTCAGAGCACTGGGTCAGCCCCTCCCAGGTTTTCCTGGCCTTTTTATCAGGGTCTCGGGCTAAAGTAGCTCACATTCCTCACAGGACAGTGGTCACCACTGGAAAGGAGGGAAGGATTAGGGAAAGGGCTTTCTCCTTCTTTATATCTCTTAAGAATGGACAAACTTTCTGGGACTCCCCCAGCCAACTTTCCCTTACATCTCATTCACATGACCTTTGCTAAGAAGAATAGTATCACCATGACTGTCTTAGTAAATAAATTCTGATTTATTCCCTGGTTCTGGGCACACTGGCCCCAATCAAAATCAATCAAAAAGAAAAGAATTGGATGAGCGACCAACACCATCCACCACTGCTTTCTACAAGGGTTTATCAATCAAGAGTAGTAGGGCAGAGCCAGGTGCAATGGCTCACACCTGTAATTCTAGCACTAGCACTTTGGGAGCCCAAGATGGGCAGATAACTTGATCTCATGAGTTCAAGATTAGCTTGAGCAACATGGCAAAACCTCGCCTCTACAAAAAAATTCAAAAATTAGCTGGTGTGTTGGCATATGACTGTGTCCCAGCTACTCAGGAGGCTGAAGTGGGAAGATCACTTGAGCCCAGGAGGCAAAGGTTGCAGTGAACCATGATGGTACTACCGCACTCCAGCATGGGTGACAGAGTCACACCCTCTTTAAAAAAAAAAAAAAAAAAAAGGAGCAGTAAGTCAGTTTAAAGTAGTATTAACATGACTATGAAAGCAAAGAGGACTTGAAGCAAAGAAAAAGTTTATCCCCAGAAGAGACAGACCATTTTTTATTTAAGAACTGTACCTCTATTTTAAGCCAAGAGACTCTCAAAAACATCAGTAGGAACGAAGGTAGCATAAACTGAAGAGAATCTGATTTTAGCAACCACAGCCACCTCTTAAGCAATAATATAAACTAACATTATGTGATCACCAAACAGGGTTTAGGAGGGTTGAATTCTCAGTAGTAAATAGTAGTTTATTATTAATTCCTTTACTTTGTTCTAAAAGGTATGTCTTATTAATTTTGTATTATGCTTACTTAGTTTTGCTATTTGCTCATGAATAGTTTATCTTTTGTTCATAAACTTGGAGAATCTGGAGTTCTTGTTTCCCTTGTTTCTGAATCAAAGATCCACATTCTTACAGTTACATTGCCAAACTCTTAAATCATCACCTGTCGAGCACCTGATACCGGTTTCCTATTTGCCCCTGGGGGCATCTGACTCCTGTTTGCCCCTGGGGAAGTAGTATCACAGAATAGAGGTAAAACTCTCTGGCAGAAATCTGTAAGACTGAGTCAAAAAGACACTGCTCACAGCAGATGCTCAATAAATGTTTGTTGAATTAACATTCTCAAGTGCAATAAGTAAACTATGGCAAGAATATGACATCTTGCTCAGCTCTCTCCTGGAATGGGTTACATAGCTGGTTGATGGTTTGGTTGGTGGGTTAGTGGGTTGGTTGCTTGGATAATTGGTTGGTTGGTTGGTTGGTTGGTTAGTAGGTTGGTTGGTTGGTTGGTTGGTTGGTTGGTTGGTGAGTTGGTTAGTTGATGGGTTAGTTGGTGGGTGGGTGGATGGGTGACTTGGTAGGTTGACTGGTTGGTTGGTTCCTACTATGTATAAAGCACTTTACTCAGTGCTGATCCTCAAAAGGCATCTGATGTGAGTGAGACATGCAGACTACTCCATCCATTCCTTCACCTTCTTGAAGCCAGAATCTATGCTAGGCTCTGGACAGAGAAAGAAAGAGAGAAAAAACTCAGTCCCAGATGAACAGGAGAGATAGTGAGGGAAACAAATAACAATGACCCAGAGAAGTAAATGCTAGGACAGAGAGATGGAAAAGACTTGTGAAAAGGAAGCAGCAGATCAAGTGCTTAGGCACATGGACTCTGGCGTCCAATGCCTGTTTGAATATTTCTGCCACCACTGACTTGCTGGGTAGACTTGTGCAAGTCACTCAACCTCTCTCTGCCAGGGTTCTGATGAAATTTAAATGGGAAATAAATGGAAAGTGTTTAGTATAGGGCCTCATCAAGAGCAAGAGCTCATGAAATGTCCATTATTACAGTTATTATCAAGAAAGTCAGAAGAGACTTGATGGGAAGGGCTGCAAAGTTTAAGTAGGTGTTGCCAGGACAGACATTGGGAGAGACAGTAGAAAGAGTGTGGCCAAGAGCAGAAGGGTGGGAAAGGACAAGTGTTTAGAAAACTAGAAGAGGTTTGGGATAGATGGAGATGAGGCTGAATGGAAAGGATGACAGACTAAAATGCTGAGGTAGCACCATTCTGGCTCCCTCTCCCAAGGTCAGCACTGAAGGAGCTAGACAGGGAAGACACTAAGAAACAGGAGAATGGTAAGAAACCTCTTGGGGAGGGGTCTTATTTGAACAGGCTTGGACGAGTGTCTTTGACCTGAATAAGGAGTCAGCCTAGCTAGATTGTGGGCAGGCAAAGGAGGAGAGGAACAGGTGAAGTCTTTTTTTTTTTTTTTTTTTTTTTTTTTAGACGGAGTCTCGCTCTGTCACCCAGGCTGGAGTGCAGTGGCCGGATCTCAGCTCACTGCAAGCTCCGCCTCCCAGGTTCACGCCATTCTCCTGCCTCAGCCTCCCAAGTAGCTGGGACTATATAGGCGCCCGCCACCTCACCCGGCTAGTTTTTTGTATTTTTTAGTAGAGACGGGGTTTCACCGTGTTAGCCAGGATGGTCTCGATCTCCTGACCTCATGATCCGCCCGTCTCGGCCTCCCAAAGTGCTGGGATTACAGGCGTGAGCCACCGTGCCCGGCCGGTGAAGTCTTATAGTTCCTTCTCAGCTACCACGGTCTTGGAACAAACCGTGCCTCTCCTATATCTGTAGGAGTTCACATCTGTAGCCTAGGAAACCTCAGGAATAAAATCATAGAGATACAGGAGCTCTGTACTTGAGAAAGGCTAAAAAAAACAGGTGGGGCCAACTAACTTCAGGCAGCCCCTTCCCCATTTCTTCCCCTCCACACTCTCAAGCAGTCTAAGAAGGGGCTTGCTGAAATGCTGCTTTTTACTGGGGCAATAGGTACCCCAAACCCAACCTGAGGACCTGTTTAGTGAGGTGAGGAGTAACTGGCTATGGTTTTATGATGCTACAGCTTGCCCACTTCCTCAAGCTGGGCTCCCTGCATACACATTGCTTGATAGTAGCCCACATGCCTGGGGGAAAGATAAGTTTATAGGAAAACATGATTAGACATTTAAGCAGCACAGCTATGGCAGAAGAAAACAACAACAAAACATCAACGGCAGCAGCATTCTGGAACAGAAATTCCATCCAAAGCAGAAATGTTAGACCAGAGGCAACAAGAATTTTAAATTAACCTAATCAACACATGAAAGAAGATAAAGGAAGATCATAGCAATATGAAGCAGGAAAAAGAAAAAGACCCAGGAGAAATACTGTACATGGGAAATGGAATCATTACACAATGAACATTGTGTATACACAATGGAATGAATGGCTGAAGAATGAATTAATCAATGGGAAAAACAGATCAAGGAAATCCCTCCAAAGGAGGAATCAGTGAACGAATGAATTAGTTAAGTAAAAGAAAAGCTACATGAGATGGATGCAGAAGTAAAAGTGCTAACATCCAGATAGGAGATTCAGAAAAAAATCAAAATGGAGATGAAAAAATATTTGAGATGATAATGGAAATAAATGTCTTGCAAAAATTGAAAGGACTGAGAAAGTAAAGAGAAGCCAAGGAAAAGCTACACCCAGAGATCTCATGGGGAAACATGAGACATGTTCAAGACACAGGAGATAACAGGATGAAGCCAACACGAGTTGGAGGGAGAGGAGGTAAAAACTTTAGGTCCTATACCTGAACCTGATCTGAGGCCCCAATTCCCAGACTAGAGATTCTCACCTTGATTCCATTCAATTTTCTCATTTCCCCTGTGGTTTTCCTTCAAGTTGCAGTTGCAGTTTGTCAGGCTGATTTCTTTTTTTTTTTTTTTTTTTTTTTTTTTGAGACGGAGTCTTGCTCTGTCACCCAGGCTGGAGTGCAGTGGTGCAATCTCGGCTCACTGCAAGCTCTGCCTCCCAGATTCATGCCATTCTCCTGCCTCAGCCTCCCAAGTAGCTGGGACTACAGGTGCCCGCCATCACGCCTGGCTAATTTTGTGTATTATTAATAGAGACGGGGTTTCACCGTGATAGCCAGAATGGTCTCGACCTCCTGACCTCTTGATCCGCCCACCTCGGCCTCCCAAAGTGCTGGGATTACAGGCGTGAGCCACCGTGCCCGGCCCTGTCAGGCTGATTTCTTAGTGTCATTGTTAGATTCATGTTTCCTCCTCTACTGCAAGCATCATGAGGGCAGTGACTCCATCTCTTTGCTCCCAGGCATACATGGAAAATGCAGAGTTACCACTAAATAGCTATTTGTTGGATGGATTAATTTGTGCCCCAGTGTCCCACCATGGGGACATGGCCCGCTTGGCTGGGATGCTGACATCCTGCCTAACAGTGGCCAGCCACCTCCCCCAGCCCAAAGGACTGGATCCAGCCTCCCTTACTGCCCCATGCCAATCACAGGTTGGGGTCTAACAGAAACCAAAGGTCCAGCACAGGAATCCACTCTTCTTCATGCCATCTCTTTGTCCCCTTTGCCTGCCTGCTCAGTCCCAGTATTGGATTTGGAAAGGAAGAGATTCTCATGATCACACAGCACCAGGATGAGAACCTAGACCTCCTGATTCTCAAAACAGGATGTTCTGTCCCACTCTACATGGAACTCAGAGGACATCCATGAATGCAAGTTTTCCGAAGTGGGTCACTTTTTAGCTCTAGATTTGAGGAAATGATGGAACACAGACACTTGTAAAGTCAGAAAGTCACTTCTGTCTTCTTCCTGTCACTCCTGTAGTATTAGCTCTGGAGTCAAACAGATCAGGGTTCCACCCTAGCTCTGATACCGGCTAACTGCGTGCCCTTCCACAATCGCATCTCTCTCTGAGCCTCAGCTTCCTCCCCTCTAAAAGGTGAATATTAATATTCCTGAGTCCCAGGTGTGAGGATGAAAGCAGATCATGTGCATAAAGTACTTAGCCCATCCATGGTGCACAGTAGGCACTCAATAAATCTACTTTCCCCATCTGGTTTCTTCCTGTGGCTCAGTGTGGCAAGGAATTTAGTAAGCACTAGGGTCATGTCTCTGTTGCTCATCCTTGTACTTCCACACAGTATTGGAGATATAGGAGGGGCTCCATAGATACTTGTTGGCTGAGGATGAGTATGAATAAATGAGTGAATTAATGAGTGAATGAGAAGTTTTCTGTTCTGATTATGCTGGGAATTAATGGGAGGTGTTAGGTTGTATAATGGCCTTTGGTAGTGTAGAATAAGTCACTGAAATGGAGCAAAGCAATCCTTTCTGTCATATTACCAAATCCAAGACAGTCCTCATCCAGGAATTTACTGGGCCAACCTCACTGTCGGGAAAATGCCTAAATTCTCAGGAGATGAGCAGTCTGCTGTGCCACATAATCTCAGCCTCTAATACTTAACACTATAAGCTCTGCTAATAACTCCAGGTCACTTGTTTAGGAAAGAGAGACAAGGATTTGAAAATTTTGAATATTAACATATATAATCTACCACCCAGTGTCGTCGACTCTGAGACCTAGATATTTCAGTTCACTTCCCTCCTGCTTGCCCTCTGAGAACACAGTTATTTCAGGACATGTAAGTGAGGAGGGATAATTGCTCTATGGTTTCATTCTAGAACTTCTATTTCTTTCCATATAGAGCCAGTTTCCACACACATTGCCAAGATAGGCCCCTTCCCTGCAGGAAGGAACATTTCTGGACCTAAACATGAGCAAAGATATCCTTAAGTTTGAGTCTGATTCTCCTAGTGATCTTCTGTGACTTTCTTTAAATTATATAAATTCTCAGTGTTCATTCATTCATTCATTCATTTACTCCCTGCCTTCTTCCACTCTCTTAATCCATGCTAATTTAATACTGAAACGTAGAGGTACTCTTTTGTGGCAGATTAAAGATGGCTTCCAAATCTTTGACCACCTTCCAGTCAAGAGGTGGGCTATATGTGCTCTCTGTTTGAATCTGGGCATGCTCTGTGGCTGCTTGGACCAATAGAACACAGCAGCAATAATGCTGTGCCAGTTTCCAGGCTGAGGATTTAAGAAACCAAAAGCTTAGTGCTACAATAAACATATGTGTGCATGTGTCTTTATAGCAGCATGATTTATAATCCTTTGGGTATATACCCAGTAATGGGATTTCTGGGTCAAATGGTATTTAGCAAAGACTTGGAACCAACCCAAATGTCCATCAATGACAGACTGGATTAAGAAAATGTGGCACATATACACCATGGAATACTATGCAGCCATAAAAAAGGATGAGCTCGTGTCCTTCATAGGGACATGGATGAACCTGAAAACTATTATTCTGAGCAAACTATCACAAGGACAGAAAACCAAACACCATATGTTCTCACTCAAAGGTGGGAATTGAACAATGAGATCACTTAGACACAGAATGGAGAACATCACACACCGGGGCCTGTTGTGGGGTAGGTGGGGGGAGGGATAGCATTAGGAGATATACCTAATGCAAATGACGAGTTAATTGGTGCAGCACACCAACATGGCACATGTGTACATATGTAACAAACCTGCATGTTGTGCACATGTACCCTAGAACTTAAAGTATAATAATAATTAAAAAAAAGAAAGAAAACCTGTCATTTTTCATGGAATTCAGAAGAGGAATATGTGGACAGATTAAAAATATGGCCAGAACAGAAAAAAAAAAGAAAGAAAGAAACCAGAAGCTTCTACTTCTTGTATTTGGGACCATTCTCTCCGGGAATTGTGAATGTCCTTAAAAGAAGTTCAACTTCCCTGAGGCCACCGTGTTGGAGAGGACACATGTAAGTGCTCTTATCAGTATCTCCACAAGCCTAGCTTTCCAGTCACTCTCCCAACCAGGGCACCAGACATGTGAGTGAAGGACACACGATGCCGGTGGATTCTCCAGGCCCTGCTGTCCCAGCAGAAGCCTCATTGGTCAGCAATTAACTGCCCAGGTGAGCCTTTTCCCAAATTCCTGACCCAAAAATCATGATCAAAATAAAATGGTTGCTTTAAGCCATTAAGTTATGGAGCAACATACTAAACAGCAATAGATGACCAAAACAACTTTTCTACAGGGAGCATCACAGCACATTGCGAATGAATCTAAAGGCGTGTTTGCTCTTGAGTTCTTCTCGTTTGTTTTTCATTTGGGGAATTCATATCTGTAAATAAAAATCCAGAGAGGAGACGGCACCTAGAAAGAAAGGGAAAATCAAACACAAACAGGCCGTTTTAAAAAGAGGTAATGAATAGCCAGGCATGGTGGCTCACACCTGCAATCTCAGCACTTTGGGTGGCTGAGGTGGGTAGATCACCTGAGGTTAGGAGTTCAAGACCAGCCTGGCCAGCATGGTGAAACCGCATCTCTACTAAAAAAAAAAAAAAAAAAAAAAAAATCCAAAAAAATTAGCTGGGCATGGGCATGGTGGGGTGTGCCTTTAGTCCCAGCTACTCGGGAGGCTGAGGCAGGAGAATCGCTTGAACCCAGGAGGCAGAGGCTGAAGTGGGCTGAGATCACACCACTGCACTCCATCCTGGGTGACAGAGTAAGACTCCATCTCAAGAAAAAGAAAACAATAAGCAATAAGAAAATAAAAAGAGGTAACGAAAATAACTAATAAATATTATAGTATTTATTTGACCAAACTACAATGAAAGAAATGCAATTTGAAGCAAGAATGAATGTTCTTTCACCTGCAAAATTAGCAAAGTTTTTTTTTAATGATAATTGTCTGTGCTGGTGAAAGGAAGTGGAGCACTGAGTACCCTCAGAGACAGCCAAAGGGAGTAAAAGTGGGTACAGTATTTCTGGAAAGAAAATTGACTGGTAAATTTTAGATCTGAGTATCTCTCCTCGAAAAATAATCTGACATGTGGACAAAGATTTATGCAGAAAATGTGTTCACCACAGTGTCATTCATAATTGTAAAATATGATGGTTTAAAAATACTTAAGTGTTGGATATCAGGGAATGGCTAAGTAAATTGAACTGCCTCCACAAGATGGAATATTGTGCCGTCATTATAAATGATGCTTATGAAGTGTTCTTAACGACATGGAAAAATGCTTAATGATATAACATTAAGTAAAAGAGCAAGATAGAAAAAGGTTATAAAGTATGATTCCAACTACTTTGAAAGCATAAAAAGACTGGAAGGAAATACGATAAAATGTTAATAGTGTTTATCTGCGGGAGGTGGGATTATGGGTGGTTGTTTTTCTTATTTATTCTTTGCTGTATTTTCAACATTGGGGATGCATTATTTCTGCAATTTGAAGTGTTTTCTTTTTCTTTTAGCCAGAAAATGGATGGTCAACAGTGGTAAATCTTATGTCCAAGTTAGAAGGTATTGGGAGATTTTTAAGAGTCCCTGGGATTGAGAACCTGTGGTAATACAGACCTCTTGGGGTGAAGTTTACTTTTATGCCTGTCTATGATAGGAACAAGATTTGCTGAGTACGTGAATGGTGCAAACACAGACTCTGCTTCCACTGCAGGGCTTGATTTGATAAATAAACGCGCCCTCACTCCCAGGATGTAGTTCTGGGCTCACCGTATGAGACTCATTTGGGACTGAGAAACTTAAAACCACTGAGGCAAATGAAAATAGGTCAGAATCCAGGTAAATTGTCCTTAGACTCAAAATAACAAAGTCTTTGAATTTCAGACACCAGGAATTGCTTCTGTGGCTCCTTGGGTACCTGTTTTTGTGGCAATTTCACACCATGTTATTTATGAAGAAATGAATGGGAAAGCAGAACTCCTCCAGTATGTAGAATTATAGAATTTGGGGGCTACAGGAGACATTCAGAATCATATTTCTAGTCCAAAGTTCTGTTTTACTCGTGAGAAACAGGAGCTCAGATAGGTGAGGGGCTTTGCACAAGGTCAGTCAATGAGTCAGTGCAGAGCTGGAACTAAAATTCAGGGCTCCTGTTAATGCACTACTCAGTGCTGCCTTCTTCTGGGCCTGGCTGGCATCAACTCACTCAGTAATATTTGGATTCTCTCTTTTGTTTATAGTCTGTATTTCCCATTAGGGCATGGACCTTATCTACCAAGTACATGGTAGGTGCTCAGTAAATATTTATTGAATGGAAAAAGTGATGGGTAGATGGATGGGTGAATGGATAATAGATGGACAGATGGACAAATGAATGGATGGACGGATGGATGGATGGTGGGTGGGTGGATGGATGATGGAAGGATGGATGGATGGATGGATGGATGGCTAGATGAGTGGATAGATGATAAATGGATGGATGGGTGGGTGGATGGGTGGATGAGTCAGTGGATGGGTGGGTAAATTGACAGATGGATGGATGGACAACCTGAGGCAGAATGGTATAATGAAAAAGCCATGGAGTTTAGACCATAGGTTGACCTGGAGCCAAATCCCAGCACTGTCACTTGTCAGCTGTGTAACCTCAAGCAAACGATTCAACTTTTTTTGAGTCTCGGGTAATTTTCTTATAAAATGGTGGTCATAACACCTCAAAAGTGTTTTGAGAGTTAAATTGGATGAGATGATATATAGTGTATTAAAAGATTTTGCTAAATTCCTGCCACCACAATAATTATTAATTAAATGTTACCTTCTCTTCTCCTCCCATGAAAGCAAGTCTAAAGCATGGCTATTGTCACCTGAGTCTTGACATGGAGGTACCAGTTTTACACTAGCCTCAGATGTTTCTGTGTGATGGACTTACCTGCATACTCTGGGACAACGTCTTCTCATATTTTGTCCATCAAAATAAGTGTCAGGTCAATTCAATAGCATTTAAGTATCTAGGTTGATGCTAAGACCTAGAAAGGTCACAGAGAAAAACAAGGGATGGTCTTTGTCTTCAAGTTTTTGTAGAGAAAGAACTGATATATATTCAGACAATGAAGAAGTTTATGTATCCATGATTCCTCAGCTCAGGAGAGGGGTAATAATATCCCTAGACCAAGCACAGATGGCTATAAGACAAGAGCTCTAGTTCTGCTCAAAATCTCCCCTTGTATAGGAATCCCTTGGAGATATGCCCCATAAACTCAAACTATTAGATGTCCTGGCTGAGATGTAGCACCTGCCGTTTCCTTCTCACTCAGAGTATTGATCTGTGGATTCACCTTCCTCCAAGTTCAGTGATGATGTCAACACTTAAAAGGCCTCAAAGAAAGGAGAGCTCCTGAGATCCGGCCACTGCACTCCAGCCTGGGCGACAGAGCGAGACTCCGTCTCAAAAAAAAAAAAAGAAAGGAGAGCTCACTGTGTGGTGAGCAGCTAAGGATATCTCCTGGAAGAGGTGGCCCTGGGCTTAGAACAGGGACATACATACACACCACTTGTGCCTCCACTCCCCTACCTCATCTAACCAATTATGGCACACCTTACACTGAACTCAGAACCCTTCTCAAACCCAGGGTTATTCCAATAGAAATTCAAAAAAAAATTACTAGAAAAGTCTCTACATTTCATAGTAAAGAAATGTATTTTAAAACAACCCTTTGGTCAAAGAATAAATAACATTTAAAATTAGCCAGGCTTGGTGGCTTATGCCTATAATCCCAGCACTTTGGGAGGCTGAGGCAGGAGGAGTGCTTGGGGCCAGGAGTTCAAGACCAGTCTGGGCAACATAGCTAGACCTCATCTCCACTTTAAAAAAATTAATAATTTTTTAAAATCAGCTGGGTGTGGTGGTGCACACCTGTTATTCCAGCACTTCGGAAAACTGAGATGGAAAGATTGCTTGAGCTCAAGAGTTCAACTGAGGCTGCAATGATTGCACCACTGTACTCCAGCCTGGGCAACAAAGTGAGACCCTGCTTCTAAAAGATAATAATAAAGTTTAAAAAAAAATGAAAAGTAGAAAATACTTTAACTGAATGATAATGAAAATAGCAAGTATCAAAACTTATAGAATGCAGCTAAAACTGTGCACAGTGGGAAAATTACAGCCTTAATTGCATATATTAGGGGGAAAATACTCTTGCTTTCATCTCTTGGTTCTTGAAAACAAATTTTTTACAAAGAAAGGAAAAAGTCTGAACCTCAATGACCTAAGCTTCCATCTCAAAAACTTTGAAAAAAGACAGTAAAATAAAACCAAAAGAAGTAGGAGACAGGAAATAAAAAACAGAAATCAATGAAAAAGGAAACAAAGAATAATAGAGTTGATAAGCAAAGACAAAAGCTTATTCTCTGAGGACTAATAATATTGATAATCTCTGGCAAAACTCATCAAGGGAAAAAGAGAGAAAAAGCATTAATAACCAATATCCAACATCAGTAATGACAAAGGACATTATTGCAGGATCCTATCAAAATTTAAAATATAATAAGAGAATGTTGTAGACAACTTTGTGCCAATAGATTTGAAACTATAATTGAAATTAACAAATCCTTAAGAAAACACAGTCTAACAGAATTGACATAAGAGGGCACAAATAATGTATCTGTTACCGAACTTGAACCCATAATGGAAACCTTCCCACAAAGAAAAACCTCAGAGCCGCACAAGTGGCTTCCCTAGTGAATGCTGCCGAATACTTAAGGAAATAATGCCAATCTCACACCAACTCTTCCAGAGAATGTAAACTCTTCGCAACTCATTTTATAAGACCAACATACTCTTGATACCAAAACCTGACAAACAAATTATAAAAGAAAATTACAGACCAATTTCTCTCATGAATCCAGATGCAAAAGTTCTCAACAAAATATTAGCACACAATGTAAAGAGTTGATCCATTTCTCCAATTCAAGACAGTTTAGTAAGTAAAGATGCTCATGGAATCCTAAATTTAGAATTGGGGTAAAATGAGGTCCTCTTTCTTTTTTTTTTCTTTTTTTTGGTTTTTTGGTTTTTTGTTTTGTTTTGAGACAGAGTCTCACTCTATTACCCAGGCTGGAGCACAGGGGCGCAATCTCGGCTCACTGCAACATCCACCTGCTGGGTTCAAGCAATTCTCCTGCCTCAGCTTCCCAAGTAGCTGGGACTACAGGTGTGTGCCACCACACCTAGCTAATTTTTGTATTTTTAGTAGAGACAGGGTTTCACCATATTGGCCAGGCTGGTCTCAAACTCCTGACCTCATGATCCACCTGCCTTGGCCTCCCAAAGTACTGGGATTACAGGCATGAGCCACCGCGCCCAGCCAAGCTCCACTTTTTCTACCAGGAAGCTGAGGATCCTAGAGGGTCAAAGATGCCATCACTAATATTTTCAAGTAAATGAAGAAGGAAAGAAGTAGAATGTATGAACAGAGAAATACATTGCTATTTTATGGGGAAAAGAAAACAGAGGGAAGACATTGCAGGCAAAATCTTCTGCAATTGTTCAAATTCCACCTTAGAGCAGAGCCCAGCATGCCTGGGAAAGGCAGAGTGAAGCTTATCGCACAGGCTTTCTGGGAGCCTTAACATCATTGTGTCTTAAAAGGGTGGGGAGCAGGGGAACAGAGAAGGAAAGAGACTTTGGGACTCAGCATTTTCATATCAGATAATGGACTTTAAGAGCATTTGGCTTATGACTGAATCTGATACCCTACACTCCCTCCCACCTCTATTCTTTCCACTGAACAAGTAAAAGTGCCTCTTAGCACAGCAGATTCAAGAGCAGAGATTCACTTGAGATGACTGTACCACAGTGTGCTCATCCAGATTGGAGTAAAATGGTCTCGTCTCCTTTGAGTTGGGTCAACTGCTGAGATGATCAGGGATCTTCTGGAAAGAAGCAGGGGGACAGAGGCTGATCCACATCCCACACCTCTGCTCTGAGCTCTCAGGGAGACTGACATGAGATCAGTCACCATCACTGTGGGAGTTCACAGAAACAGTCAGCATAATGGAGAGAAAGCCAGTGGAAGGGGAGCTTCAAAGATGGAGACTCCAGCCTTCTCTTTCCCCATGGGAGTGATGGGGGCTCGAGGTTACCAAGCAACAAAAGGCCTTCTCTCCCCCTGCCACTCTCAACTGGGCTCTGTTGGGTGGAATATGGGCAGAGCTCAGTTCATCACTGACTTTATTTATTGAACAGGTTTTCTACCTGAATTCCTCACCTCCTTTCCAATCCTGAAACGAATGAGGTCATATGAAGTCATAAGTGCTCTTCTGAGCCTCCCCTATTCTCCAACTTTCCATTCATTCATTCACTCATTCAACAAGCACTTACCCAGCTGGTTGAAGTGGAAAGGGCACAAGCTTTAGAATTGTGCTATTTATGATTAAGTCATTTAAGTGAGTCACTTCCCTTCCTCTGAGCCTCAGTATTTACACCTGTAAATGGGGCTAACTTGAAAGACTAAGCCTGAAAGGTAGTAAGGATTAACTGTGAACTTACTCATAAAGTTTGTAATGCAGTGACTGGCATTTTATCAGTTTAATGCATGTTCATTTCTTTCCTCCCTATGTGTGGACTCTGGGTCTACAAAGGCGAATCAGATGTTTTTGCCTGACAAGAAGCTTGTAATATAATAAAGAAGACAAGAATATACACGAGAAATTTAAATGCCTGGATGAAAGACAGTGCAGTTTCACACAAATGTACCTGAATACTATGAGGGTGTAGAGAAGAGAAGAACTGAGATGCCCAGAACGAATCCTCAGAGTGCCTGGCATTTGAACTGGTCGTAAGGTTTTTGAGGGGGAGGGAGAACATTAATTTTGCCATTCAGATATAGGATAGGGATAGCACTCAGGCAGACAGTGTGGACAAATCACTGCAGCAAAACTGTGGAAGCAGGAAGGCCCAGGGCATGAACCAGGGTGGAGCAGGTGTGGTCTGTATGGTGGAGGATGTCAATGAAGAAGCGCAGTGGAGATGAAGCTGGAAGTCTGCAATGACCCTGTAGGGGCCTGAATGCCATGTTGGAAGTTTTGGGCACGTCTGGGTAAATGATGATATTAAACATGGACAATGAGGTCACTTAGGCTCTGCTACTAAGGTAATGTTTGAGGCCATGCCTTCCCTTCTCTTTGGATAGACACTGTAAGGACCGAAGTGCCAGGAAGTACTCCATGTGCCCCACTGTCACAGCGTATCATTAACCCACCGTCACTCCCAGCCTCCACAGACTACTGACTCCTCTGTTTCCCAAAGGGAAACTCATTCTCAGCCATCTGTCACCCACAAAAGGGGACCAAGTCTGGGAGGTGGTGTGGGCCACGGGCTTGCTCACAACTCAGTGTCAGACTCTCCTGAGGTCCCAGGCACTGATGGTCACACCAGCAACCAGACAAAACAGAAACTGTCCTTCACCTGCTGAGCCTCCCTCTTAAATATCTCTGAAACCCATCAGCTTCTGCATCACTGCCTCCCTACTGGTTCAGGCCCCCATATTCCCAGCCAAAGGGTTCTATCCAAAACCTTTGGATTGTGACACACCCTGTGTGAAAGCTTCACTGGCTCCCATTGTCCAAGGACAAACCACAGACTTCTGTGCATGGACTTCAAGATGCTCCCAGATCTGGCACCTGCTAAAGTCTGCAACCTCACTCCTGCTATTCCCCAGCCCACCCCGATTCCCATCCGGCCAGACTGGACATTCTTGAGTAATCGGAACCCACTATATCCTCTCTCACCTCTAGACTTTATGTGTCTTTTTCCCCACACCTGGAATTCCTTTCACTCTCTCTTAATTCTCACCCCATAACATTTATCTTCACCCAGTGTGATAGGTTTGTGTTCCCTCAAAATGCATAAAGTTCTAGCCCCAGTATTTATGAAGATGACATTGTTTGGAGATAGAAATTTTAAAAAGATACATTAAAATGGGGTCATTAGTGGGGTCCTTAATCCAACATAACTGGTGTCCTCATGAAAGGGAAAATTTGGAGAAAGGTACACAAACAGGGAGAATGCCATGTGAACCATCAGGGCAGAGACCAGCGTGATGAGTCCACAAGCCAAAGAGTGTCAAAAATTGCAGACAAACCACCAAAAGAGAAAAGATGTTTGGAACAGAGTCTTCCTCACAGTTCTCAGAAGGAACCAGCCCTGCTGACACCTTGATTTTGGACACTAGCCTCCAAAACTATAAGACTATACATCTCTGTAGTTTAAGCCATGCAATTGGTGGTACTTTGTTACAGCAGCCTAATTAGCAAACTAATACATCCCATCTACTCCTGATCACCCATCTGAGCTCAGCTTAGAGTCCTTCCTCCAGGAAATTTTCCCTGACTCCCCTCACCCCCAGAGTGTGTTAATGCCTGAGCTCTGCACTCCAAAAGCATCCTGTCCTTCCTGATGTGGTTGCACCCATTCCACTGCCTGGGCTTTGCTCGTGTGCTTGTTTCTCTCCCCAGTCAGTCCTGAGCACCGTGAAGGCAGGGCTTTATCTGTCTGCCAGCCACTGTGTTCTAGAGCCCAGTTTGCTGCCCAGGACTGAAAAAGCCTCAATATGTGACCATTACATGAATGAATGAAAGAATGAATGAATGAATGAATGAATGAATGAATGAATGAATGTGTAGAGTCTAATAACAATCAGGGCTAAGATAATGTATTCAAAAAGAAGCAACCAGAAACTCAAATACTCAGTGTCCCCAAAAGTGTGGAGAACTCAGGTTGAACCGGGGGCAGCTCTGAAAGCTCACAGCAGGCTGAGAGAAGCCCTGTTCAGTCAGGCTCACTCCAGCCTGGATCAGGGTATTCTGCGGAGAAGAGTGCAAAATGGTTTGGCATTTTTGTTGTTGTTGTTTGTTGGGGGTGGGCAGGAGCCAATTCATGAAGGGTGGGGACTGCTGAGAGCTGGGTATGACAGCTGGAGCTGGATCCCCCCAAGCAAGAAGGGCTTCTTCTGGGTTCAATTCCAGCTTCAAATCACAAAATTGAGACTGTGGGAAATTTAACAAGACTCAGTCTATGGTTTTATCAACAAAATATTACAATGAAAGAAAAGAAAGGTGGAGAGGGTTCCTTCAGATCAAAGGCCACCTAGAGGCTAGCTGAGGAGGAAATCCTTTCATGCCAAGCACAGAAACCAAATCCAAGCCCTATGGATTGAGCTGAGTAAGTGATGTTTAGGGCAGAGTTGCAGCCTGGTGAGCACCCAGGAAGCAGACACCCTGAAGGGTGAGCTCAAAGCAAAGAACAATCCAGACCCCACCCACCAGAGCATGGATATGACGCCCACAGCCTGGACTGGCTGGGTGGGCAGGGCTGGGCCTCTTGAGGGAGGAAGGAGGAGCTGTGAGGGTAGGGAAGCTTCCTGGACCCTGGTTCCCTCTAGGCCTGCTGATGTTGATGCAATCACGTACGCAAGCAGCTGGGGCCACAGCGGTGGATAAGCAACTCCCAGCCAGGTAGTCACAGTGCTGCCTGTGAGTGCAGGTAGGAACTGCAGCCTGGGTGAGCAGAGTGGGTGCCTGACTTCCTGGGGGGACTCCAAGTGTGCTGGGGTCAGGATATGCTCAGTGTATTCTAAGCACAGAGAGGAAGCCTGTGTGGCCAGAAAAACATAATAATAATAGAAGGAATTTGCAAGATCAGAAAAGTAGCCCGATGCCAGGTGCCAGGTTATAGGGAGCTTTGGCTCTGTGAAGACTTTGGATTTTACAGAGTGAGATGGAGGATTTTGAGCAGATGAATGTTATGATCTGGTTACATTGTAAGAGAATGACTGACTGCTGGGTAGAAAGAGACTGGAAAGGGTCACACTAATGTTCTGAAAAGCATATAAGCTCTGGAAAAACATTTGGGTTCAAATTTCTGCTTCATATCAGCAAAATCCAGACTGTGGGAAATTTGACAGGATGAATTACCTGGATTCATTTACAAAATAAGGCAACGAGAGAAAACAGAGATGGAGAGGGAAATTACAGATTGAAATAAAGCTAAGTTATCAATCTATCACAATGTTTGATCCCAACTCAACTATCAAACAGAAAGAGGTAAGGAAATGTGGACCTTGAGAGGGTGTTTGACATATTAGGGCATTATTGTTAGTTTCATTTAGGTGTGGTAATGCTATTTGAAGTCCTTATCTTTCAGAAATTCCATTTGAAATATTTACAGATGAAATGATATATATGTTTTTTTTTGTTTTTGTTTTTGTTTTTGTTTTTGTTTTGAGACAGAGTCTCGCTCTGTCGCCCAGGCTGGAGTACAGTGGCGCAACCTTAGCTCACTGCAAGCTCCGCCTCCCGGGTTCACGCCATTCTCCTGCCTCAGCCTCCAGAGTAGTTGGGACTACAGGCCCCCACCACCACACCCTAATTTTTTGTATTTTTAGTAAAGGCGGGATTTCACTGTGTTAGCCAGGATGGTCTCGATCTCCTGACCTTGTGATCCACCCACCTCAGCCTCCCAAAGTGCTGGGATTACAGGCGTAAGCCACTGAGCCAGGTCAATTTTTTTAAATATACAGCTTTATTATTTGCATGCTGCGTGACCTTGAGTCTCAGTTTCCTCATCTATAAAATGGGCATGACAACACTCCATGGTAAATTGCCTGGCATAGGGTAGGTACTCAGTAAATGGCAAGGGCTATGAGACCAGTCCTTGTCTGGACGGAGTCCCTCCTGGAACCCACATCTTCTCATTGACCCGGCAGCCCCAGGGATGGCCTCTCTGGGGGAGTCTCAAAGAGGAATCTGAATTCCAAGGGGGACCCACTGAGAACTCAGACTCAAAGTCTCTCCAGACCAGGGTTCCGGCCCCAGGATGACCCTCAGGCCAAGGCCAAGTCTGCCCCTAGAAGCCTCTCCCGAGCTCAGCCTCCCTATCAGAAAGTCAAAGCAGGAAGGTGGCATCCTCATATGAAATCCCCTAGATGGCAGCTCCTCCCCACTCCCTAGGACCCCATGCCAACCTACAAAGTCCCCCGGCCGCATGGTGCAGCCATCCATGGGCAGCAGCCAGCCTGCTGGTGTGATTATAATTAAGTCGGTTTCCTGCATCCTCTGGGGGCTGCTCTGCCCTTTTCTCCCTTTGGTCATTTTACCTGTCATATGGTCCCCAGGGTCACAAACAATTCTCAGCATGGCTTTTGATTAAAATCCAGTGAAGCCGAAAACCAAGCCAGATTCACAGGATAAAAAAATGTTAGCCACTACCTCAGGGAAGTCAGCTTAATTCAGTGTTTGCGCCAGGGAAAGGATGGCATCAGAAGTGGGCCTTAAAGTCTGAGGTCTGACATCTTTGAGCACCTACCATACTCCAGGCCTGTGAATTACATTCTTTCACTTGATTTACCAGGAGTGAGTGGTCTTCATGTGTGCCTTTCTCCTGGGAGCCCCTAAAGTCAGAATAGAAACTCCAGACTTCCGAGCCCTCTGCTCCCTCTAACTGGGATGTCATTCCACTGTATCTCTGCCCTGAACATCACCTTTCCATGACAACTAAATGTGACAAACCCCAAGTCCAGCAAAAATCACCCCCTTTTCTCATCTCTCACCACTCACATCCTTTACAGTACTTACCACACAGCACGATAAGCCATACACATGCTCACCTCCCCCTCAATCCCCAGACCACAGATTCCTTGAAGGTAGCAGAGAAATAGGCATTTTTTAAACTGGAGAATGTCCAAAGGAGGGCGGGAATAGTGGCAGCCCATAAAGAGCAGTAGGAGGAACTGGGGTGGAGACAAAGAATAATAAGAAAAATAATAACTAACATTGTTAAATAATTCCGACATCCTAGGCACTGAGCCAAGTGCTTCGCCTTTGGCAGTACTTTCTAAAGCCACCCTTTTGCTACAGATGGAAACACTGAGGCTCTGTATTGAAGACGTTTCTTCTCTTGCACAAATGCTCCCAACAGAGATGAAATTGAGAGCCCGAGTTTAGCTAAGGGACACAATTGATCCCCTGCCCCACTTTGCTGATTATATCCCCAGGACAAACTAGCCAAGTTAGAAGGACATCTATTGTCAGGAGCAGGGAGGGGTTGCTGAAATAGTTTCACCTGCTCTTTTGCTTAAGTCAGTGGCCGCCATTTATTTTGGTAGTTAACACATTAATTTTGATAGGACACACTATGTTGTTCGGATTTCATTGTATCAGTTTTAATCAACCAAATTATTATTTTGAAGTGCAATGACAAAATAATCTCTGGTGCTAATGTTTAAAACTCCCTCCTGATTTAAACTACAGCTTGCGAGTTTAAAAGAAGGCTTTAGCCTTCTCTTTACCCCTTTTTACCCTTTTTCCCTCATTTTAGAAATGTTTCTGAAAGACAATTATTGAGAATGTGAGTTTCTTAGGAATTAAGTTGTCATGTGATAGCTGATGGGGCTGTAGCCTCCCCATTTTACAGATGAAGAAAACATCTAATAGGGCCAAGTGGCAAGACCATAGTCACCACCAAATTAGGGGCAGATTTGGGGTGTGAGCAAGCTGGGTATGGCACCAAAGCAAGTCATTTTTCCATTAGCAGTAAGAGCCATGTTCCCAGTGCCTAGCACTCTGCCTAGCACTCCCCCTCCCCTGTCCCAGTGCTCAATCGATTATTAGAAGAATTAAGACATTAAATTATGAAATGACTGTTAGAATAATACAGAAATTTGGACTCCCAGGGAAGCACTCTTTTCTTCCTCAGAAACACCCAAAATGCCTCCAACACCCTTCTCCAGATCAGTTCGCATGTCAACTCTTTCCATCATTGTGTTAAGAAGGATTCTAAGATCTGGCCACCCAAGATTCCCAGCACCTGGTTCTTCAGTCAAACACTAATCCAGATACCTCTGTGAAGGGTTTTTGCAGACGTACTTGAGGTTCCTAATCAGTTGGTCTTAAAGTAGAGATTATCTAGATGGGTCTAACAAAACCATATGAGCTACTTAAAAGTAAAGAGTTTTCTTTGGCTGGTAGCAGAAGGGCAAGTCAGAGACCCAAAGCATGCAGGGGATTGTATGCATGCTATTGGCTTGCAGATAGAGGGGACCATGTGCAGGAGCTGAGAGCGACCCCCAGCTGACAGCAGCAAGAAAACAGGGACTTTGATCCTAGAACCACAGGAATTAAATCTTGCCAACAACCTGGATAAGCTGGGAAGTGGGTTCTTCCCCAGAGCCTCCAGATAAGAGCCCATCCTTCAGACACCTTGATTTCGGTCCTGGGAGACCCTAAGCAAAGAACCCAGTCAAGCCTAACCAGATTTTTGACTTGTAGAGCTGTGAGGTAATAAATGGATGTTATCTTAAGCTACTAAGTTTGTAGTAATTTGTTACACAGCAAGAAAAAACTAATACAATCATGTTAAACTCTCAGCCCATTTGCTTTGTGTATGGCCTCACCTGGTTTGATCAGAAAACCAATTTATTCATAATAATTATTTACAGAGCAGGTGGTACAGGAAAGAATCTTTCCTGTTTTCCCAGAATTGGCAATAAGCATCACAGCTTAGAAAAAAAGGTTGCTACAGACAACCTTAGTTCAGAGACCAGCCACTGTGAGCTAGTGGTGCTAGGGCTGTTTCCCCATCCTGTGGACAGACGGCTGGTGGGTACATGTTAGAAGTTTATGGGAACCCACAAAATTATGGCAATACAGTAAGTAACTTCCAAATCAGCAGAGACAAATAAGGGCATAAGAAAAACCTTATCATTCAGTTGGAAAATAATAAGGAGAGAGAACAAGATAAGCAAAGAAAAATACTGGTAAATAGAAAACATGGGTAAGAGTAAGTTTAAATATTAGTAACCACATAATAGAAATAGACTATGCTCCACTGTTTAAAAAAAAAAAACACAGATATTCTCAAATTAGATTTATTTTAGCTTACTTAGACACACTTTACCAGCCTACCTAAAATATGAAAATACAAAATGATGGAAAGTAAAGAGGTCAGAAAAGACATATCAGGAAGCACCAGTAAAACAAAACTTCTATAGCAATTTTAGTTTCTGGCAAAACAGGAATTAAAGCAAAGTATTATTATTAATTAAGAAAAAACAACAATTAACCTTGAAGATTCAGCAATCCTGAACATGTACGTACGTAACAAATAGCCTCAATCTATGATGCATACATTTACAGAATTACAAGAAGAAATTAATAAATCATCAGTCTTGGTCACAAATGTTAATACACTTTTCTCAGAAACTGATCATTCAACTAGACAAAAAGCTAGAAAGTATTAAGATTTAAACAAATTAGGAATAGAAAGGGAGGAGAACTACATAGACTAGAAATTTAATAAAAACTTTAGATAATATTGAACATTTTATACTAATAAATGTGAAAACAAACTGGATAGTGTTCTGGAAAAAAATGAACATACTACAAAAATTCACTCCACAAATGTAGAAAACATGACCACATCAGAAAAGAAAACTTAAGCCAGTATCATTTACATAAATGCTAAAAACTTAGATAACTAAATAACTTAAAAGTTTCCTAGCTTAACTAAAAAGATAAATAACTAAAAGTTCTTTTAAAAATTAAACAACTACCATCTTTAAAAACTAGAAGCTTTATTAACTAAAGCTAGCAATTTTTTTCTAATACGATTTAGTCAGGTAGTATTTATTCCCCTTATTTAAGGACGGTTTAACCTTTAAAATTCTACAAAGGTAATCCATCTCATCAGTAGGTTGAAGTATAGCTATATGATAACTCCATAAATGCAGAGAAAAGTATTTAATAAGATTGATGTACATCAAGATGAAGAAAATTCAGCAGGCAAGAAATAAAAGAAAACTTCAGTAATCGGCTTAAGTGTGTGTCTCTGAAAAACCAACAGCAAGTATCTCACATAATAATTAAATATTAGGAGCAGCCTCTTTAAAGTTGGGACAAAACAAGGACATCCACTATCACTCCTTCCGTTTAACATTGTACTGGAATCCCTAGCCAATGCAATAAGGCAAGAAAAATGTGTTATATAGTAAAATGCATAAAGATTGAAAAAGAAACAACATTGTCATTATTCACAATTGATACGTTTGCCTACACAGAAAATTCAAAATCTACAAATATGAAATTAATAAGAAAGTTAAATAAGGACACTAAACACAAGATCAACATATAAATGTCAACAACTTCATATACACTAGCAACAACAAATTAGAAGTGTAATTTTTTAAAATTCCCACTCATAATAGTGATAGAAACTATAAGGTTCCTAGAGTTTTAAGAAAAAATGATAAAACACTATTGATGACAAAAAATACATAAATTAATGAAGAAATGCAGCATTCTCTACAAGTGGAGACTCGACACCAGGAATGACCCCAAATAAATCTACAAATTCAAGGAAATTCCAGTGAAAATGAGCATTGAAATTTTTCACAGAACTTTACAATCTCATTTTTTAGAACTTGACGATCTGACTATAATATTCACATGAATCAATAAAGAGTCAAGAATGGTGTTGAAATTTTGAAAGAGAATGATGAGAAAGACTTGGCTCAGATATCAACATTTCCAATAAAGCTAAAGTATTTTAAACAGCATACTATTCTCCCATGGATAAATGAATAAATCAGTAGACTGGAATAGAGAGCCATGTATATATATATAAAAAAAAAATACATATGTGTGTATACATAGTATATATACACACACATATATACACACACATATATACAGCAGTAACATATATATAGCATGTATATATATGATTTAGTTGACATTTCCAATCAGTAAAAGGGAAATGGATTATTATATGTGAAAAGCAACAATTTAAACTTTTTTTCAATAGTCTTTATCTGTTACCTACAACTAACATTGTTACTTTTTTACAGCATAGAGTAATTTATTGCAAAAGAAGAAGAATATTTTGAAAATTAAGTGCACCATAGACAGTACACCCTGAGAGATTCCAGGGCTGCCTGCTTGTAAGGGTGAGGCAGAATTGATTGCTGCTGGAGAAATGCCCTTTCTGGGAGTTTTACATGATTAATTATAAGGAAGTGAAAAGAGGTGTTACTAGTAAACATGTTCTGGGTGCCCTTCTGGGTGCACATGTGCAGTCGCTGTACATGATGTTCATATGTTGCATGTCTAATGAGCAAAAGGTCAGTTTGAGGACAGGTAAAATCAAAATGCACATGCTCTCTAGAAGGGAAAGTCCCTACTGAAGATAGCGGGTTTCAAATGACTCCAAGTGCTCCACATCTTAAAAGTGGTCCCACAAAGCTGGAACACTATCTGTTCCTGAGGGATCAGGTCCCATCTGTGTCTCTGAGACACTGACGAGTCAGGCCCAACTTGAGATGAGCCTAATGATCTCAAGTGTAAAATGCCTAAATCATCAGCAGCTTCAGGCTGCATTTTGGAACTTGTCCGCTAAAGAAAATGGCTCTCAAGACACATGCCTAGGAAATGGGGTTTTCTCCTTTGCTTTTAGCAAGTCCTGTGCAGTCCAATAATGAAGCTTCCTGATGCCTCAACGTTCACATTTGTGGAAAAGGCGCCAGTGCACATGACGTTTCCACAAAACCACTGCCCTGCAGAGCTCTGAAGTTGGTGCAGGCTGAGCGCGTGCTCTGGCTAGAGAAAGCAGAGGGCTGCGGCACAGTGGACAGTGTCTTGGACATCAGGACGGTTTCCATAGCAGTTTAGGAAAGAAGGCAACTCCCTCAGCTGGAGAAGACGCAATGCTCTGGAAAGACCCCTGGGTGCAGGAGAGAGAGGAAACAGAACTCGACAGGGGCAATGGGGTGAGGACAACCAGCCAGATTTGAGCAAAGGCAAGGTATACTTTGTAGCATAACACTCACCGCAATGCCCAGCCCAGACCTGCCCTTCACGTCTCTATCTGTACTCACTCTCCTTGGCAAGGGAGCGGCATGGAATCAGCCCTAACATTGCTATTGATGAAACAATGTCTGAGACTTGTTTGAAAGACCCTAGAAAAAAGTGGGAGAGGCAGGAGAAAAACAGATGAAGCAAAGTGGCATTAAGTTGATGGTTGTTAAAACTAAGGGAAAGGCATGTGGGAATACCTCGCTTAATTCTCTCTACCTCTGAATGTCTTTGAAAATTATTGTAATGATGGGGTTTAAGATTTAGAAGAGAATATATAAAATATTTTTGACCCTGGGTAGCAAACAATTTCTTAAATAAGACATTAAAGGCACAATTCGCAAAGAAAAAAATTGACAAATTTGACTACATTAATTTTTTAAACTAATGTATGACAAAGAATGTCTTAAATAAAGATAAAAGATGTGCCCCAGACTGGGAATAAATATTGTAATGTATATAACTGACAAAAGATTAGCATGCAGAATATATTAAGAACTCCTACAAGTCAAACAGCCCAATTAAAATATTGGCAAAAGATTTTCAAACAGTTCTGTAAAGAGGAAGCCTAATGGCTAACATAAACATAAGATAATCAACCTCATTGTTAATCATAAAATGCACATTGCAATAAGATCCCCTTTCACACATCAGACTAGCAAAAATGAAAACATTAGATAATACTGGGTGCTGGTGAGGAGTAGAGAAACAACTCTCATACATTTCTTATGGAATATTAAATTGGTACAACTCTTTGGAGAATAATGTGGCACTATCTTGTAAATTCAAAAATGTTCATACCCTGCACCCCAGCAATTCTGCTGTGTTTGTTCATGGTCCCTTGCATGCAAAACTAAGATAATTTCTAAGGTATACCTAGAAATAGAATTGCTCGAATGTATTAGATATTGCCAAATTTCCTACCCAAATTAATGTGCCATTATACTACCAACAACACTTCAGTTTTTCAGTTTCTATATTTTTTTTGATATATATTAATCTATAATAGATAAAAAGCAATTTTATTTTTATTTTAAATTTCATTTGTTTAGTTATGAGTAAGTTTGTGCATCTTTTCAAACATTTATTGTGCATTTGTATTCCTTTTTCTGGAAAGATCCTGTTTATACCCTCTGCCCATTTTTCTCTCTTGCTCTTCCTTTATAACTTTCAAAAACTTCTCTTAATAAAAAATGGTTCTCTCAGATTTTTGCAAATATTTTCACCATTTAGTGTTTGCCTTAGACCTATATATGGCATTTTTGCCATGCAGAAGTGTTTTTAATTATATTTAATGCATTTGTCTATCTTCTCTTTTGTTTTTTTTTTTTTTTTTGGCTTCATGGTTATATACAATGCCTAGAAAAACAATTGTTACACAAATATTCTTTTAATTTCACCGATGTCTATATCTAGTACTCCATGGTTTCATAATTTACATTTAAATCTTTATTAAATTGCAATTTATTTTGCAATTCAAACAAGTGAGGTAGAAATACAGCTTACCCATCCTCTACCACCAATGACCAGCCAGTAGACCCAATACCATTTATCCATCTTTTCCATGCTCTTTCAAATGCTAACTTATTAAATGCCAGATTCCTTCATGTTTTTTAATGTTTCTGGACTTTCTATCTATGCCCTATATCATAGTATTTTCATCACTATCATTGTAAAATATGTTCTGATATTTCATAGGGTTAGTCCTCACTGCCAATGTTCAGATTATTCCTGTCTTTTCTCATATGGTCTCATTTCCATATGAACCTTAGAATTATGTTGTCATTACTTACTATTTTATTGATATCATATTGAATTTATAAGTAAATGTAAGGAAAATTACCAATTTTACAATATTAACACTTATTATTCCAAACAAGGGGTGCCTTTCCATTTAAAAGTTTTTTGTTTGTTTGTAGTTATTATGGACTGAATTATGTTCCTCCCCACCCCGCCCCCCACCAAAATTATATATTGAAGTCCTAACCCACAGTACCTCAGATGATGACTCTATCTGGAGATGAGATCATTACCGAAATAATTAGGGTGAAGACGTTGAAGAGAAGATGGCAAGCCAAGGAGAGAGGCTTGGAACAAATACTTCCCTCAGGGTCCTCAGAAGAAACCAACCCTGCCAACACCAAGGTCTAGAATTTCTTCTAGCCTCCCAAACCATGAGACAATAAATGTTTGTTGTTCAAAGTACCCAGGCTAGGGTACTTTGTTATAGCAGCCCCAGCAAATTAATACAATGATGGTAACTTTTCAACATCTCTTCCTGATCCACAAAAACCATTTAGAAAGTAGGTAGAGTTGACTGAACTGGGTTCAAGTCCAAAATCTACCATTTACCAGCACTAAATGACTTGTCTAAATCATTTACGTTCTCTGTAACTCAGTTTCTTCATCTGTAATATGGGGTGATCATCCTTTGTAGGTCATCTGTGAGGACTAAATGAGATAATGTAGAAAATGTGTATGGAACATGACCAGTTTAATGTAGGAAATGTGTATTTAGTGACCAGCTGGGTGAGGGAAAGGAAGGCCCTAGAATCTCTCTCAGTGGGTGACTCAACGGAGGAAGATACCATTCAGTAAGACATGAAACCCAGAGGAGAAGCAGGCTTGAAGACAAGATGATAAGGTCAGTTCCAGACATGCTCATGCTGAAAGACCTGAGGGACATAGTGGAGCATTCCAGAAGGAAAATTGAGGGGAGAACTGAGCTGGAGACATAAGCAGGAGAGTTGACTCCATGGGAGTGAATGAAGCTCCTCACGGAAAGGATATGAAGTGACAACAGGGAAAAGACAGACAGAGTCCTGAAGGCCACCAGCACCCAGAGACTCCCTAAGGAGCTCACACTAGCAGAATACATCCTGGAAATACTTCCTTATTTTATAGCACTTGAGCAAGCATTGTAATCACAACTGTTTCCAATTTCTCTGTAAAGAGTTGAAGGCTTTGTCCTTGTTGCCCAAGTCAGCCTCCAGCATCCCTCTCTTCTATTTGTTCTCTTCAATTATTGTCTATAGAAGTGGTCCTCAACCTCTTGGGCACCAGAGACTGGTTTCGTGGAAGACAATTTGTCCATGGACTTGGGTGAAGGGTGAATAGTTTGGGGATGATTCAAGTGTGTTACATTTATTGTGCACTTTATTTCTATTATTATTACATTGTAATATATAACAAAATAATTATACAACTCACCATAATGTAGAATCAGTAGGAGCCCTAAGCTTGTTTTCCTGCAACTAGGCAGTCCTATCTGGGGGTGATGGGAGACAGTGACAGATCATCAGGCATTAGATTCTCATAAGACGCATACAACCTAGATCCCTCACATGTGCAGTTTACAATAAGGCTTGTGCTTGTATGAGAATCTAATGCTGCTGCTAATCTGACTGGAAGCAGAACTCAGGAGGTAATGTGAGTGATGGGGAGCGGCTGTAAATACAGATAATGCTTAGCTCACTCGCCCACCACTCACCTCCTGCTGTGCAGCCCAGTTCCTAACAGGGTCCGTGGCCTGGGAGTTAGGGACCCCTGGTCTATAGCAAGCTCAGTGCCAAGGCCTCCACCACACTTGCGTCCATTTCTCGAACACCTACCCCCAAGTACTGACCCAGCTCTCTTTCATGGGTTTCCCACAAATCCCCATTAAAGTAAAATGACAAAACCTTTCTCCAGCCAGAAATGCTGAAGGTAACTGACAACACCCTTACAAACACTGAAAAATCTTCTCCCTCAAAGACGAATCCAGTCTCTTATTTTCATTTTAAACCTCGATCTCCTCCCCAACCCCTTTCTCCACCCCTTCAGCCATGAATTCATGACTCCAGCCTGGATAGCTCTTGACTGAGCACGCCAATGGTTGCAGCCATAGAATCTGAATTCATGGAGCCAAGTGATAGGGAGCCCAGCAGAGTGATTATGGATACAGACCTGGGTGTTGGAAAGATCTGAGTTTTATCCCACTGCTGTCATTGATCAGCTGTGCAACTTCAAGCAAATTACCTCCTGTCTTAATCTGTGCTGCCATAACAAAATACCCAAGGACCAGGGTAATTTGTAAACAACAGAAATTTATTCCTCGCCCTTTTGGAGGCTGAGAAGTCCAAGATCAAGGCACAAGCAGGTTTAGTATTGGTGAGGGCTCAGTCACAGCTTCCAAGATGGCACCTTGACTTCTGTGTCTTCCAGAGGGGACAAATGCTGTGTCCTCACATGGCAGAAGGTAGGAAGGGCAAATAAAGACCTATCTTAATTTGCTACAGACTCCTTTATAAGGTTGCTCATCCCCTAACTCCCTCCTAAAAGGTTGCATCCCTTAATATTGCTGCATTGGAGATTGTTTCAACATGAATTTGGAAGTGACACAAACATTCAAATTGTAGTGCCTCCCCTCTCCAGACCTCAAATTTGTCTGTAAAATGGGAGTAAAAGTAGAACATTCCATTTAGGATTATTATTAGAATTAAATAAAATAACCATATTACTCAGCATACAGTAAGCCCTAGGTAATTAATAAGCCCTAGGTAATTAATAAGCCCTAGGTAGCTTCTTTGTTCTATCCCTAAAAGTTTGGGCTTCAGTCTTTACAGTACATTCCCTCACTTCACAGAGACAATTTAAAGACTCCATTGACCTTGGGAAATCTGGAATTTAATCTTGAACGTGTAAGGAATGCTCATGGGTTTGGAATCAGAAAAATTCAAGTGAATTCAATCTACCTCACAAGTTTTGATATCTCTAATTATGCTTACCTCCCATGGTTAAAGTAGATAATAAATGAAAAGTGCCTATCTCAATGTCTGGCAAAGAGTAGGTACTTACAGCTGAAATTTCAATCAGCTTGAAAAGACAGTAGAAAGAACTTTGAAAGTTCTATGGGAAAAAGAGCTAAGAGGGAGCACATAATCCCCAGAGAGAATATAAAGTATTAAATAGATGACTCTTTTCAGTATAGCTAAATTTTCAATGTAAACTTTCAACTTTCAACATTGCTAAACTAAGTTAAGTCTCCAAAAAATAATCAGCCCAGTTCATTAAATCAGGCCAATTCAACATGGACCAAGGACAGTTTACATGGGTTTTGTTTGGCCTTGGATGTTGGCGTCCCTTCAGCAGAGTTATAGCAGCATTTGCTGCTTCTATTAAACAAGAAGTTGTGGAAAACACAAGTGGGGCAGAATGGGGGGCTGGGTGCAGAAAGAATTTTTTTGAACAGGAAAGAAATGTCATTTACAGAGCAGTATCAGGTATCAGCGTTGCAGGGAACAATTTGGATGGGGCAAATTAAGCGACTGTTCCCATGATGAACTGTCGCTGCACAGTCAGTCATGTGACGGTAAATCTGGGTTGAGTGGCAGCTGTGTTAACAAACTGGAGAGAAGATTGATGCCCATCCGAGGCCAAGAAATGCACAATCAAAGTGAAGAGCTCTTTCAGCCCTGCGCCAGTTAGAGTATAAATATGTATCACTGGCTTCTAAAGTGAGTTATGATTTCATTCTCCTACTGGTACCTGAAATCTAGAGAGGGCATTTGTCTAGTCCCTGTATCGGGGGTGACAGGTATAGCAGCGTGGTCACACGGGGGAGATAGCTGCTTGGCAGATAAATCAGGCACAGTGAAGGGACCTGTTGTTATCAATTTGATCTTGGGGGAAAAACATCTCCGTGTACTCAGGCAGTATTGTCAGTGCATTGAACGGGTCCTTCCTTTACTGAAGCATTTGCAGGCATTGTTTTCTCCAATCTGTTGTATGCCTGGATGAACTAGTGTGCAGCTTTCAATTTCTACACTTCACACAAGATACTGTCTGGTTTGCCCACTAGGGTGTAAACACCTTGAGGACAGATCCATGTCTGATGCCTCTGTGCTCCCATCTTTAGTACAGGAGTTACCATGGTTTGTTCTTTTGAAATGAACAAAAAGGTCAAGCCTGAAATCTAACCTCCACCAGCAGTAGAGGAAACACCTGAATAACAGCTGCAAGAACACAGGGTTTATTTTTCTGGGTCTCTGTGATAAGGTCCTTGACCTCTGAGTACATCTTCAACATGCAGGCTCATTTCTCCTCATTCTATTTACTGTCATCAGGCAAGTTTCCCTTCTGAAAAGTTTCCTTTCTGGGGCTTCCCATCTAACCACTGAAGTAACAGATTCCAAATCTCTATCTGCAGCTGAGATCCTTCTCCTGGGCTCCAAACCCATATGTCCAATTTTCTCGAGGATCTCTCCATCTGCATATCAAACTCAGCCTATCCAAAGTGGAGCTCAGCACCCTGCATCTCTTCTTCCCACATCTTTGACATTGACAATAATCAATGACATTGTCACTGCCCCAACTGCTCAAACCAGAAGCCCAGCAGGCATCCTTGGCGCCCCCACACCATGACATGACAACCATGATGAGTGGACTCTAGCAAGAAGTTAGGCTCTTGTTTGAGTGGAGTGAGTCCTGGCTAGGACACTCCTCAGAGCTCATATTCCTGAGATTTTTTTTCCCTGTATGTTGACAGAGTGGACTTTGCAAGGATGAAGAGTTGATTCTATCCAGTCTCCAAAAAAGAAAAAGGATTGAACCAAATGAGTGCTTTCCAAGCTAGCTCTACAGATGTCTTTATCTGTAGATGGAGAAACTCCATACTAGATGATCCTTTGACTTTGAGAAAGGCTGCAGACCTTTCCTCTGCTCCCTAAGACCAACTCCCAGGAGGGAATTCCTTGGAGCCTCACGTGCTCCCTGTCTCCCATACGGTATCCAGAGACAGAACTTGAGGCTCTGCTCTCCTTCACCCAATGGTAGAAACCCAAAAGTTAACCCTGAGAAGGGACCAGATAGAGGGAGGGAGAGTAGCCCCACAAGACACTGTTTGGACAATTGCAGCATCAGCACATTGCGGTCAGAGGCAAGGGGCCCCCAGAAAGACCACTCCCTCCTAAACCCCTCCGTTTTTTTCACGAGGAAAGCCTGTGACTGGATGCTCATGTAATCAGGGTTGAGACCAGCTGAGCGTACACAGGCTTTGGAGTCAGACAGATTTTTGGTCAAACACCAGTTCCACTGCTTACTCACTGTGCAACCTCAGGCCAGTCATTTTATTTCTCCAAGCTTCAGTTTACTCACCAGCAAGACAGTCCTGCCTCACTGGGCTGTTGTGATAATTAAGTGTAGATATGTACAAGTACTCGGCCCAGCGGCAGAAACATAGCAGGTATTTGGTAAATGGCAACTGACTTCACTGATAATCACAATCATCTTTCTGTTTTGAATTCTAAGTCCTTCCATCCCTTGAAAGACTGTTTCAAGTCCTTCTCTTCCCTGAAGCCTTCTTGGATAACTTCTGTCCTGGTCATCTGACAAGGAATTGGCACTTTCACTGAGCGATTTGCCAGGCCAGGAGCTGGGGAGACAAAGATGACACACACACAACTCCTGCCTCTAAGCGAGTAATGTATGGTCCTAAGCAGAGGTCAAAGCCCCTAGTCACCCCTTCTTCACTGTGTGAAGTTCACTCTCCTGAGGTTCAGATTTCTCATCGATACAATGGAGACAATATTCCTTACCATCATCGGTGGTATTGAGTATGGACAAAAGCTGGCAGGCAGGCAGGGAGTGAGCAAAGGAAAGGAAGTGTGTATAGGGAGGGAGGAAAGGAGGTAGAGTCTAGAGGGGAAGAAAAAAGGGAAGTGTAAAGACCAATGCACTCTGAGATAGGAACGAGTGGATGAATGAATAGGTGAAATAATGAACCATGTTTCTCCCTGCCATCTCCAGGTCCCACAGTCAGCCTCTGTTTGGCCCACATGCAGGATACCTGCTGCCTCATCTTTGTGGAGAGAGATTTCCTTTTCCCTCTCTTACAGCCCAATTTTCAATGAGGGAAACTCATTTGAAGGCCGCTGCTCTGAGAAACAGCATCATCGGACAGAGAGCCCGCACCTTCACCCATTTACAGACATTAATAATACATGGCAAAAAGCTGCCGCTTTATTTTATTTTGTCCTCCAAGTCAAGCTCTTTAAATCAAATATTTAAGGAGGGAATATTTACTCACACATCCTCCAGGAAGCATTTCTGGTCTTAAAGGCAAATGTGCACCACAGCAATGGAGGACTGGTAGGTAAAATTGTGGAGTAGTAACTCCTTTTACTCTCACAAAAACCCTGCAAGGTGCTGCATTTAGCATCACCATTTTATCGATAAGGAAACTGAGGCTCAGAGAGGTTACATAAAATTTCCTAAGGTGAGTCAGCCCCTGAGCAGAAGGGCATGGATTCACACCCATGCAGTCTGATTGGAGGCCACAGGATTCCTGATTCATGATACTACCTCACACCCAGCCTAGCTGTGAGGGATAGGAGGCTGAGACTGATGGGTGAGCAGGCATTAGCTAGGCTAGAGGTGGGTACCCATCCTTGCTGGGGCATGGCACTCACCTCTAGGAAAGTGAATGAGCATCCCATGTACTTGACATTACCCAGAGACAGTCAAGTGCAGGAGGTTCAGAATGTCTGCAGTGTGGGTAGGAGTGTGGTAGGAAATGAGGTCAGAGAGAAGCTGGGTTAGAACTGGAAAGACATTGAACTCCAAGCTACAGAGGTATGGCTTTATCTTTCAGGCAATGGGAAGCTATCAGAGGGGTAGACGGGTTCAGATTCTTGCCTAAGTGAGCAGTTTAGGAGGCTTTCGGGACAATGGATTGGGGTGGGGGAATATGGCAGCAGGGATGTTGGCCATCATGATTTTGAAGCACTCGCATTTCTTGAGAACCTACTGTGCCAGGTCTGTAATGCATTTTCTCTCTAGCCTTCACCCTGCAAGGCAGGCATAACTGTCTGCATTGAACAAATGGGGAAGTACGAAGGGCATGCCGTGGGGGAAGCTCCTTCTGTGAGGCAGCAAATTAAAGCTGCTTCTCTGTCCCCTCCCAGGCCAGCCCCTTCAGTGACTCATGGCCACCCCTAGTGCCCTTCTGAAAACCAAGAACTGACAGTGATATTTGTTCCCTCACACCTGCCTTCTGTGGGTCCTTCTGAACACCTACTGTGTGCAGGTCTCGAACCAGGCTCTGGGTAGGAGTCTTGGGCAAGACACAATTACTGCTGAGTTAACTAAAAGGAAGCAGATCACTCTGAATCCTGGGCTTGCAGCCCCAGTGCCGTCCCCACCCCCAACTCCTGTCCTGGGCTCTCTAAGCAATTACATCCAGGCACATTAGTGGTTGCCAGCTAAATGCTGAAGTGTGTGTTTCCTGCTATAGGATCACTTATCGCTGACTCTGCAAGGCCGGCTCTAAGTGCTCAAGAGTGGGGGAAGGGGCCCGGTAAGAGGGAGGACCAGCTCAAGAGTAGACTGCAGCCCTCCCCGCATGGAGCTCAGAGCCCCTCATGTTTAAAAAGCAAGAGCTTCTGGAAAGGATTCAGGGTTGGGGGAGTCATGTTTAAATGCACTTTTAAGAGGCATAACATCAGACAATCTTTGCAAGCCACAAATGGAGCGAGGGATGGCCAGGGAAGGGAAGGGGGTCTGGTTAATGGAACAAACAGGAATTGGAGTAGAGAGCAGAATAGGGATTGTGGAAGAAAGCCAAAGCCCCTTTTTGCCTGGGACTAAGATGTCTCAGAGGGATTCCCGGTCTAAGGGACCAATCAAGTTCCATTCACATCCATATCCACAACATTTATTGAGAATCTACCTTGACATCAAGGTCACCCGAGTGGCTGCCAGGATCGCCTTGCAGCTTTGAGAATCAAATGACATTAGCTCTGACACCCGACTCACCGGGCAGGTCAGAGACCCAAAGTCACCTCCTGCCTCCCCTGGGCCTTCTGAGTGTAGGATTTAGATTTCTCCTGGTCTACTCCGGCTCCTGGTGTGTTTATCTGCTGCAATGACTCTGCTCACCAGCTGCACACATGGTCCCTTTTCCACACAGCCTCACCCACACTGGACACACCCTAACCTCCTCTCCCTCCCCGACCAGCATCCCTGCCCCAAGAGGCAGGGAAGGAGATAGGGAAGCAGACTTTGCTGGCAACTGGCAGAATTCCCAGTCCCTTCTTGCACACATATCTTCATCCAAGACCCTGCCCTAGGCCTCCTCTCTTCCTGTGTGGTCTGGTCCCAACCTCTGTCTCCAGCCTCATCACAGCCCATCCACTCTCTTGTACCCTAAGATCTAGCCACTCTCATATTCTCCACTACCTTAAATGTGCCATACTCCTTCCTGCCTCAGGACCTTTGCACAAGATGTTTGCTCTGTCTGCAAGGCCCTGTCTCTATTCTTCCCCTGAAGAACTCTCACTCAGGTCTCAGCACAAATGTCACTTACTCAGCGAAGGATTCCATGACTTTCCCAAGCTAAATAATATTTCCCTTCCCCTGTCCACCAGTGTGTTCTATTCCTTCACTATTCTTTCGCTTTATTGCATGTATTGCTTTGTGTGTGCGCATGTGTCTGTGTATGTAATGTCTCTCCCACACCAGACTGCAGGCTTTGTGATGGTGGGGGTCACATGTCTAGTAGACACTCAACAAAATGTGTTGAATGAATGAATGGTGTGTATAGGATATATAAGTAATTTAAGAGGAGTGATAAGTATCTCTAACACATTGAAGGAGGCTTCAGGAAGACGGCAATGCCTAAGTAGGGTTTTGAGATACAAAAAGTACTCACTGGAGGGCTCAGATCAGAGAGCAGGTGCTGACACTCTTTGTTCTTCAGAAAGAGAAGAGCTTGAAGCCACAGAATAGAATGGGTGTTTGAGGGAAACACACAGGGTGTGGTCTGACCAAGGAGTTAAATGCAAGAGAAAAGGGGATGAGGTGAAGCTGGAGATGGGCAGGAGATGAAGTTAGAACTTAATAACCAGACAATGAGGCAATGGGGAGCCACTGAGGGACTGTGAGCAGGACAGTGATGGGATTGGAGACCTGGTTCCACTGCGGAGGGGAAGTGGCCAGGGAGGGCTGGGCTGGGGACTGCCATCGGATGGCTGTTGCAATGGCAGGGTAGTGGGTAATTGGGAGACCAGGATGTGTGCACTAGGGTGAGGGTTCACCCAGGAGGAAGACAGACTTGCTGGAGGAGATAGATGACCTGGTTTGGAACATGTTGAGTGGAAGGTGCCCATAGTCATCCCAATGGAGATGTCCATGAGGCCATAGGATCTGTGGATCAGGAGCACCAGTGAGGCACCTAGGCCAGAAATGCCAGTCTGGGAAGCCAGCTTGAAGGTGGCAGGTGGAGCCAAGGGCATGGGTGAGTGAACAGGAAATATATCCAGAGGGATAGGGCTCCCTAGCTCCTTCCAGCCCCAACAATCATTGATTTTATGAGCACTGGAAGCTTGGTTTGAGAGGGGAAGGGGAGGAGTAGAGTTCATGCTCTTTGCTCCAGAGAGAGGAGCCGGAGGGAGCAGAGAGATGGAAGGGGCTTATTATCCTCCATCTCCTTGCACCAGGCATCACTCAGATTGGCATCTGATTGCTGGCACTAATGAAAAGGCCTGCCTGCAGCCTGGCAGCCTGTAATCAGGGGCTCACGGGGTTGGGTTGGGCTGCCAAAGGCCGCTGGCTCTGCCCTCCACCCTCTCAAAACCTGGTAAAGGTTTGAACCTGATTCGTCTTCAGTGGCATGTGACTGGTCTGCAGTGAGGATTTTCTTCCCAGGCGCTGGCCCTTCAGAGGGACACTGGCCAGTGGAGTTTTCACTAGCAAAGGTTAGAATCTATGTTTCATGAAGGACAAGAATAGAACTAGGGTGCTGAGGCTGAAAAGAGGAAATCACAAATCCCAAAAGGCTTCCCAGGGCCAGGAGAGGAAATGTGAGGGGCAGAGGGTGGGGGGTGAGAGTAGAGAGCTCCCTGTCGCAGTGAGTGAAGGATATCCTGCTATAGAGAGAATCCAAATATTGAAGAAGAGGTAGACTAAGGTGACTCTTGGGGCCCCTTCTCTCCCTTGGATTCTAAGTCTTTACAATTCACATGCAATGTTTTCTCTGGGTATTCATTATTGTATCTGATCCCCAAGGTCCAAAAAGTTCTACCTAGCATTTCAGCATATCACCTCAAACAGTCTCAGCTACATTTGCCCACATTCCTGTAGCTACAAGCATTCTGGAGTCACACATCCCCTCTAACCCAGTCCTTCCAGCCCCTCCCTCTTTGCCCCCAAAGTGTCCCCCCACTGTCCCATCAGTGTGGTCATATGCAAGTTGCTTGACACTGAGAGAATGGAAGGTGACAGCCCAGATTTCAACCTTATGCAAAAGCTAATCAACCCTATCAGACTCAGTTAATGCAAATCTCTTGTGCTTCTAGCCATAGTTTTCTGCTCAGTGTTACTGGTAACCTCTGGGAAGACTGCTTGGCCATGACTGCCCTTCTTTAAGTCACAGAGAATAATTCAAGATCTTTATAGGAAGGAGTTTTGTTGGGCTACATTTTCATCTTCACAATGGGGTCCTGAGCTTGTGGTGTTTCACCTACATGGCTGGACTGAGCTACTCTGGAAGATGCTTGTGGGTTTGACCTGATAGCATCTCCTACCTACTGCCCCTTCCCTTTGGCCATGGATGTACTAGAGGCCATGGGAAAAGTTCAGTGACCACACATGAGCACTGGCTCCCCCAACCAGCACCTCAGGAGGCAGGAGGCAGGCAGACAGGTGTATGTGCCTCTGACTCAAGTCCACTCGCTGCCATCTTAGGGAATTTAGACCCCCCAGTGGCTGCTGAGGGGTAAAGTTACTACATCATGGGAGCAAAGTTTGGCTTGTAGGAGAAGGAAGCCAGTAGAGAAATGCTTCTGCCTTCTTCCCTCAGGCAAACTGAAGCTATAATAGACCCTCTAAAGATGTCTTGAAGCTTTTATGAACTGCACAAAACTAGTCAACTCAGTAACGCACTCCCTTGGATTGGTAGAACTTCTCTCTTGCCTCACTGCCCTTTACCCCATTCTTTTTTTTTTTTTTTTTTTTTTAAGACAAGGTCTGACAAGGTCTAGCTCTGTCATCCGGGTTGGAGAGCAGTGGTGACATCTCGGCTCACTTAACCTCCGTGTCCCGGGCTCAAACCATCCTCCCATCTCAGCCTCCCAAGTAGCTGGGACTACAGGCATGAGCCACCACTCTCAGCTAATTTTTGTATTTTTCACAGAGACAGGGTTTCACCATGTTGCACAGGCTGGTCTCAAATTTGTGATCTCAAGTGACCCACCCACCTCAGGCTCCCAAAGTGCTGAGATTACAGGCATGAGCCACTGTGCCTGGCTTACCCCGTTCTTACTTTCTTGGGATTATCATTACAGCTTTCCCCTGTAATGATAATAGAGCCAGCCTTCCAAATCCACTAGTTCTGCATCCCAGATTCAAACAACTGTGAATCAAAAACATTTGGAAAAAACAGACAATAAAAAATTACAATACAATAAAAAAAAAAAAAGTAGAGTGTGACAACTATTTGTATAACATTTACATAGTATTAGATATTATAAATAATCAAGAGATGATTTAAAGTAAGTGGGAGAATGTACATAGGTTATATGCAAATATAATGCCATTTTATATCAGGAACTTGAGCATCCACAGATTTTTGTATTTGTCAGGGTCCTGGAATCAATTCCCCACTGACATAAAGAAATGACTATATATAAATTGCTGCCTATGGTTCTGTTTCCTTGGGAACTTGAGCTGATGGGTTACAATGTGGCTGGTGAGTTTTTCATCCCTAGAAAGATGAAATTCTAGAATGGCAATAACAGACTCCATCTCATTGAATTTCCCTTGCAAGGCCCACCATGGAGTCTTCTCAGGTCCAACTTTAGTGACTTGTAAGACTATCATACGTCATCGTCAGCCCAGTCTACTCAGAAGGGTATAGGGACACTGCTCATCAGCAGGATGGCATCAAGGGTTTCTAAACTACAGAAGCCCTTGGAGAAGCCCACAAAGCAATATAGCTCAAGTGCAGGGAGACAAGACCCACATCAGGCCAGCTTGAGAACCTACCTGCCCCACAGGAGCCAATACCTCTTGTAGCAACTTCTGGGGCCAGGGTCATGGCACTCAGAGAAGCTCAAAAATATGGCCTCCTATTAGGTAGCTCTCCCCAGTCACAAGTAGCTTACCAATAGGGGATCATTTCTGCCACAAGAAATACTGCCTAGTAACAAGGTTGACATATCCTTTTTATCCAGTTACCAGGGGAACAGAGCTACCAAGTTAATGAAAGGTCAAATCTCATGCAAAATGGGAAAGTGCATTGTTAACGTCTCACCCACACCACTCATTACATGAGCTCCAGAGGTATGGAGACTTGGGAAAGGTCTCACGGGTCCAGGACAGGAAGTAGAAAATATCCTAGGTGTTTCACATGCAGGAAGGAATTTAATACAGGGGATTCACTGGACACCACAGGGAGCTGACATCCAAAAAGCAGAAAGTCACTGCCATTGCTGCTGACACATCTGCTTTTACCCCTCTGAGCTGGTGACTAGAACCTAGAATACTAACTCTAACTGCTACAAACACGTGTGTCTCTATAACTTTGCCTACGGGCAGCAATAGCAGGATGAAAATGGTCCCCTTCTCCTCGCTTTTGCCTCCCAAAGTTTCACATGAGTGCATCTCATCAGTGGAACATACAACTTACATTCAGACCTAGCTGCAAGGGAGCCAAGGAAATGCCATTATTAGATTTCCTGGAAAGTACACAGAAAAGGATGAGGATAGATATTGAGTACCAGGTGAGATATTCAGTGTGCATAGCATATTAGGAGTTAATCCACTCACAATTCCCCTCTTCCAGGCCAGGCTTCTCTTTCCTTTGGAACTTCCTAGTTCATGGTCCTTTCTCCCTGAGTCTTCAAGCACTGTCCCTAGCCCTTCAGACACTCCATCTTCCCTCCCAACACAACATAATGCAGTAGCACCTGAATGCCCAGCAGCAGAGCTGTATGGGCCTGGGACAACATGGTTATAGGAGGAAGGTGGTCAGATGTTCTTTCTTAAAGCAAATTGATCTTTTTTTCCTAGAATAATGCTCTTCCTTCATTGTTGGTGGTTTTATTTGTTTTTGGACTATTAGTAGTAGTAGTAGTATTACTATTATTATCACTACTATTATTATTATCTCCTCTTCCCACACTCTCGAATCCTTAGTCTCTGCTTAACTTTTCTTAACCTTCAATCCAACATGGCTTTCAATGCACAAAAAAGAGAAAGACCAGGAGACTTGGGCAACCTCTCACTGCCTGTCATGGAACAGCCAACTTGGGGAAACTTGTGAGTGGAAGTAGGGGCAGAGTTATCTCCTGGCCCCAAGATACAGGAGGAAGAATATGGAATAGGGTAATTCAAAATCTACTTACTGCTAGGTCTGTAAATAGTAGGCTTGAGCAACCAGTAACTCTACTGAAGTAGGTTGTACTAATGGCCCCAATTCTTCCTCTCTCCCTATATTATGACCCTTGGACATATAACTTCGTGGGATCCTCACATTCCAAGGAGGGGAGGGGTAAGGGCAAATTCCCCATCCCATGACTCTAGGCTTGGCTCTATGACTTATTTTAACCAATGAGATGTTAGCAGGCAGAATGTGACTAACCTAAGTCTTAAAAAGCTACCTCTCTCTTCGCCATGAGAAAGACATGCCCAAGCTAGCCCACTGTCCCCCAGGACGAAGAGAAGAAACATATGGAGCAAGCCCACTCTCAGCCAAGCCTGGCCTGGATCACCTCATCCCAGCAAAGCCACAAATCCATGAGAATGAATCATTATTGTTTTAAGCCACTGAGTTTTGAGCTTGCTTGTTATACCATAATTGTATATGGTTAAATGACCCACATCATGGGTTCCATTCTTGTCATGACTTCCCTACTATCCCCCATGCACCCAGCAGTGGCCCCCACCCACAGTCTCTCTAGGGAGACACTAATCCTAAAAATATTTCTTCCCAACTAGCAAGAGCCTTGGCATCAGGATACCTGAGTTTCAGCCCTGATGTCCCCTCATTAAACCTCAGTTTCACATGTTAAATAGATGGAATGTGGCCAGGCAAGCTCGTATTTATAGAACACCTACCTCATGCCAGGCACTTTCTTATGCCTTTATACAATTTGGGGACGTAGCTGATTTTATTATTCACATTTTACAATCTAGGAAACTGAGACTCAAGGAGGCAGCACGACTCATCCAAGGTCACACAGTCAGCAAGAGAAGGATAAGTAGCCAGGTGCAGTGGCTCACACCTGTAATCCCAGCAATTTGGGAGGCCAAGATGGGTGGATCACCTGAGGTCAGGAGTTCAAGACCAGCCTGGCCAACATGATGAAAGCTATCTCTACTAAAAATACATAAATTAGCCAGGCATGGTGGCATGCGCCTGTAATCCCAGCTACAAAGGAGGCTGAGGCAGGAGAATCGCTTGCCCCCAGGAGGCAGAGGTTGCAGTGAGCTGGGATTGCGCCACTGCACTCCAGCCTGGGCAACAAGAGCAACATTCCATCTTAAAAAAAAAAAAAAAAAAGAGCGAGAGAAGGAGCCAGGATTCAAATCTAAGATTTTGAGTTGTTAAGCCTAAAAATTGGAATCCCAGCTCCTTCAGCTTCCACTAGGAGGTTTCTTCTTCTAATGTGTGTCTGGACTGCAGTGTGGGGATCTACAGGCTATACTTCGTGGACTCCTTTGCACCTGGGGTTTAACTGTGATTAGGTTCTGCCAACCAAATGCTGCCGTGCAAGCTTTGGAAGGCAGAAGAGGAGCATCACAGGGAGAGAAAATGCCTCAGCCGCCCCTTCTACAGACAAGCCCAGTCACAGGTGTCTCTGATGCAGCTGTAGCAGAAGTCCCAGCGCTTGATCCCTCACTTTGAAGAAAGGCAGGGCTTTTCATCCATTCAGCCTGTCTGAATCATGGAGAGGTAGCATGGCCCTAGCCTATAGCAGCAGTGGGGCCTCTCAACCTGGCAGGCACCTTCCTGACCCAGCATCTTAGCAGCAGCAGCAACTCCCTTGGTGTCCCAGTTGTGTGTGTGGCTTTGGGAGATGCTCCTAAAATTTCAACCTAAAATCTGTTTTTTCAATGCTCCCAGTGATTCTGTAACCGCTGTAATAGTCTGTAAGACCCTGGGTGATTTTGCACCTGAACTCCAACCAATACAGATACAAACATCTCTCCCAACTCCTTTACTCCCACATGTCAAAACCAAGATCCAGAGAAAGCAAGGGGCTTAGCCACAATTGCCTGAGGGCCGGTGTGTCCCAGACCTTCGGATTCCAAGCCTGTGCTCTTTCCACTCCACCTCTAGTAACAGAGAGAAGGAGAAAAGCCAGGGACTGTTGTGACGAGAACCCAGGAACCCTGATTTCAGGGCTTGTTTCAGACAATGATTCTATTGGTCTGGAGACATCCTTTCTTAATTTAGAAAGTTGTGCTAAGTTGGCACTGAGTATTCCAAGGAAGATGTTAGGCCTGAAGCCCTTTTTCTCCTCACTATAATCCTTGGCAGACCCTATGTTACCTACGTGAAAAGCCCCACATTTGACTGGACCAAAAATAGGACATTTTTGGAGAAGGCAATAAAAGTCTGACCTATTGTTTAAATGCTGTAAATATAAGTTCCAAGAGATGCATGCACTAACCAGATTGATCAATATTAAAAACCATCTCTGTAAAGATGAAAAGTGGTTGTCTCTGGTGAGAATAATTGTAGGAGGCAGCTTTTTCTTTGCTTTTTTAAAAAAATCATGTTACTTAATTTTTAAAGCATGTACACATTATTTTTAATAAACAATGTTTAATTATTAAAATAGTAACTTATACATATGTAAATGGTTATATATAGTACATAAAATATATAGTTAGAGATATATTACATATATGTTTTCTATGGGTGTATGTGTATATATATACACATATATTTGGAAAGTCCTAATGTCATGAGAAATGGCAGTTATATAAGTGAGTAAATTTGGCTTTATGAAAAACTTATTTTTTTAAATGCCTGCTGTGGCAGGTAACTTCACTCCTGAATTATCTTCTTTGGAATTCAAAAACACATTTTATCTTATGCCAACTATATCCCTTGTTAAGTTTTTATGCCAGCCACCCTGGTTTACAATGCGATGTCTTTTTCATTCTTGCATTCTTCCCTATATTATTTTTGCAAAAGGCTTGGCAAAATGGCTGTGGAATGGGCTTTCCATCAGTTATTATGTTAAGGGCACATTTTTCTGGCTCTGGTGTAAAGAACTTCTGCATTAAACAAATCTCTTCTTGCCTACAAATTTTGAAAATTTAGAGTATAGCTGTTTAGCTACAATATCATAAACCACGGTAAGCAAAGCTGCAGTTACTGAGGGCCTCCCACCCATTCACACGTGAGAGTACAAACTGACCCCACCCTCATTCCCCACGCTGATCTCAGTGACATCTGCCCCCTGCTCTGGAACTTCCAGGACTGAGACCAAGGTTGGCATTCAAGGCCCTACTAAGAGTAGGTTGTCCTCAAGACTTCTGAAGACTGGCCCCTACTTACTTCCTCTCCTATACCTCACTCCAGCCAAATGCACCTTCCCAATATGTCCCTAAACCATTCATTGACTCACTCTTTCTTCTTTCTAGATTTCGCCGACATTGTCACATGTCCAGATCCTTCAAGGTGAACTACAATAATAAAAACAGCCAGTTATTGGAGCATTCGCTATGTGTCTAAGTATGCCTTCAGAGATTTTAAGCAGGAAAAACTTACTGAATGACATACATATTAAGTCCTTTGCATCCATTTCCATTTAATCTACACAACCATCCTCTAAGGTCCACTTCAGGAAAATGAGTAACAGAGTTTATTAACTTGCCCAAGGTCCCCCAGCCAGGAAGGAGTGAATCCATACTATGAACTGGGCAGTTCATCATCAGAATCATGTTCTTCTTTATGACACTATATTGGGTTCTGGACAGTCGATTGGTACATTGTGAACAACTGTTGTCAAGGAAAAAGGCTATAAACACCTCAAAAAGTTAAGCATAGCATTACCATATGACCCAGCAATTCCACCCCTGGGTATATATCCAAGAGAAATGAAAGCACCTGTCCACATAGAAATGTGTACGCTAATGTTCATAGCAGCATTATTCACAATAGCCAAAAGGCAGTGACAACACAAATGTCCATCAACAGAGGAATGGAGAAACAAATTGGGGAATATTCAGACAATGGAATACTATCCAACCATCAAAAGGAATTAAGCAATGATACATGCTACAGCATGAATGAACCCTGAAAGCATCCTAGAGTGGCCCTGTCACTATGGGATGTTGATCAGGGAAGCTGTGCATAGGTGGGGCTGGGGGATATATGGGAAACCTCTGTACCTTTTGTTCAGTTTTGCTATGAACATAAAACTGCTCTAAAAAAAATAAAATCTATTTTTTTCAAGTTGCTGTATTGGTTTGCTAGGGCTGCATAACAAAGTACCACAGGCTGCGTGGCTTAAACAACAAATTCATTTCCTCGTGGTTCTGGAGGCTAGACGTCCAAAGCAAAGTGTTGGCAGGGTTGGTTCCTTCTGAGGTCTTTCCCCTTGGCTTGGGGATGGCCACCTTCTCCCTGTGTCCTCATGGGGTTTTCCCTCTGTGTGTGTCTGTGCCCTAATCTCTTCTTCTTATATGAGTCATCAGTCAGGTCGGATTAGGGATCATCCTAATGACCTCAATTTAATTACCTCTGTAAAGACCCTGTCTCCAAACACAGAAACCTTCTGAGGTACTGGAGGTTAGCACTTCAACATATGCCGATAACAGTCACTTATTATATGATTTCTTTTCCGTGAAATGTGCAGAATAGGCAAATCCATAGAGACAGAAAGCAGATTAGTGATCACTAGGGTAGAGGAGAATGAGGGTGAGTACCAAATGAATCAGGGTTTCCTTTGGGGGTGATGAAAACGTTCTGAAACTAGAGAGAGCTAATGGTTACACAGCATGATGAATCATAAGCTGTACATGGTTAATTGTATGATGTGAACTTCACCTCAATAAAAACAGGTCAGAAAGGAAGGGGCTTCTCTGAGATTCCCATTCTTCCCCCTCCCTCCGAGCCACGGTACAAGGTCTCCACGCCTCTTCACCCAGGGGAAGGCGGGGCACTGAGAGATCATGGGCCTGGAGTTATCCTAAGTATGACATAAGATTAAGTCAAGTTTGCCAAAGACAGAAGGAAGAAAATGGCCCCAATTTCAGGAGGATGTAAATGAAACCAAAGCTCCAAGCAGAATATCAATCCAAAGAACCAACTGCTGTGTGTCTGAGACTGGCCAGGTGTGAAGTTTATTCCTTTGTTCTGGGCCCCTTGCCAGCACTTGCTGTGGAGGCTTTGTAAATGTGTCGACTGGCCCCACGCTCCAACCTTTGTTCTCTAAAAGGGAAACTGTTTCCCAGATTTTGCCTCAAGGTGGAGAGTCAGAAAGATGAGGGGTGCGACTACATAAGCAACATGAGCAGACTGTATTAATGCCTCCCTGGGGCTGCAGACAGAGTGCCTGCCTCTTCTGGGGCCTCAATGGGGTTCCATGTGGTCCTGGGTCTCCTTGACCCCAGTGCCTCCCACAGGACATGGAGGTGGTGCTTGTTTTCTCACCTGTCTGCCACTCAGCACTGGGAGGCCCTGGAGTGCAGAGACAGTGTCTCATTCTATCTTGGACCCCTGCCTGACCAGAACAGGGCCTACAACAGAAGAAATGCTCAGCTAAAGTCAGAGGAAAGAAGAGAAGGTGGAAGAAAGAAAAGAAGGGTGGCATTTGATAGGAAACAGATGGCATGATTAGGAATAATTCGTTTGATCTCGGATTCCAATCATCCCAGGCCTGGTTCCCAGGTGCCCCAGGGACCTGAGTCCTCTCCACCAAGGGGAGCTAAGGCCGTGATGTGCTGAGAGCCTTCAGGAAGCAGGAAGGTTGAAAGGTCCATTCCTGATGTCATTTAGCTGTCTCCAAGTTCATGAACCTGATTTGCTACATCAGACACTCCATCTCCCTCCTCCAACAGCTCCCCCACCCCAGTGACCACACACTCTCCTGTGTCTCCAAAAGTTCCCCTGAGATGAAGAACCCTTGTCCAACAATAACCTTTGCCCCCCACCATGTGCCTCAGAGGTGGAGTCGGAATCTGTGGATCCCAGGGAGGACCTTGAGTCACTCCTCAACAGCCTATGCCTCAGCTCCAGACTTTCCTGGGAAGCCTTTCCCTCACTCCACACTGCTTCCTCTGTGCCTGTAACCAACTCCAGACTCGTTCTGCTCATTCTGTCTGCATGACAACCAGTAAGTCAAGAAACAAGGAGTTGGAGCAAGGAAGGCAACTTTATTTTGGAAAGCCAGCAAACCAAGACAATGGCAGACTAATGTGCTAAAGAACCATCTTAAAAGTCACGACGACGCTCAAGCTTCTTTTATATTAAGGAGGGGGAAACAAGGAGGTTGAGGTCAGGAGAGAACTGGTGAACACTGACATGTGGGCATCAGCAGGAGTCTGAGGAAGTCTGAGACTTCTTTGCCTTTGCCCAGGTCGCAATGTACCCATAAATTTTTTGTACTTTTATTTTAAGCTCTGGGGTACATGTGCAGGTTTGTTACACAGGTAAACATGTGTCATGGGGGGTTGCTGTACAGATTATTTCATCACCCAGGTACGAAGCCTGGTACCCATTAGTTATTTTTCCTGAGGCTCTCTCCCCTCTCCTATCAATTTTTAACATAACATTGTTACTTGTGTGTATGTCCTCCTTATTTCCTCAGGGGTTACTTTTGGGAAGGGACTATTCTCATCCTTACTTTAAAGTTAAACTATAAACTAAATCCCTCCCATAGTTAGCTTGGCCTACGTGGAGAATGAGCAAAGGCAGTTAGTTTGTGAGGTCAGAAGCAAGATGAAGTCAGCTGTGTTAGATTTCTCTCACTGTTACATACCTGACTTCCTGTCTCTTTTGTAATGCCTCTGTCTTCTAGGCATCTCCACCTGGAGCTCCTCCAGGGACCTGGGCACAGAGGCCAGCACGTCTTGCCCCCACAAAGCTGCTTCTGATCCTACATTCTCAGCTGCATCTCTCAGTTCTCCCCGGTCCTGAGGTCACCTGCAGTGGTTCCCTCTCCTGTCCCCATCATCAATCAATCACTGTATCCAGCTCATGATAACTTCTCTCCATCTCCTTCCATGTTCAACTCACTACCGTCTTTCTCTAGAACCATATTAACAGGTCTTCCAGCCCTAAAGCTTGCTCCCCTACAACCCACCACACTGTATAGCCAGAGCAGGTTCTGCAACACGGTGGTCTGACTAGGGCAACATCCTTCTCCTCCAGGACAAAGTCCAATGTCCCTAGCCCTCCACCATCTGGTACCAACCCACCCTTCTAGGCTGGCTCCTCCCTCTCTTGCAGCCTAGTCTCTTCCCTCCAGTCACACTGCCTACGAATGATCTACCAGTTTCTCCCTGCGTGAACCATCCTCTTCCATCCCTTTGCATGCATATTTTCTTCTGCTTAGAATATCTTTTGCTTATCTCTATCTAATAATTTTTTCTTCACCCTAAAAAAAAATATTCAAATATCAGTTCCTGTGATGGCTTTTCCAACATCACAAGCAGAGGTAGCTGCTTCTTCCTCTATTCTCTCACGGTAGAATATAAAAAGCATTTGTTAGGAGTCATATCACAATGCACTAGAATTACCCATTTACAGTATTTGTCTCACCCACTAGAAGATGAATGACTTGAATTTAAACTCTGAGTGCCCACATGCTTAGGAATGTGCCCAAGAATAGGGTGGGCGACACTAAGTATTAGAAGGAAGACAGAGAGAGAGAGGAAGAAAAGGAGAGAGGAAAAGAGAAAAAGGAAGGAGGGAAGAAAAAAGAGGAAGGGAAGGAAGGAGGGAGGAAGGGAGGAAAACAAGGGAAAAAAGGGGAAAAGGACATGCATAAATAGATGTACAGTAGAGTTTTATCTGTTCATTTGGTTTCCCAGACTTACTGCTAAGAAATGAGTGCTTTCACTAGAATGGGTCAGGAAATCCTACTTGGTTCCTCAGTTTTCCCAAAGAAATCCATCTCCAGAAGCCCAAATAAAATACGTTCTGAAGATCGTATATATTCAAATAAGCACATGTTTTGAAGACTAGAAATTGTACAAGATTTTTTTTACAAGTGTACAGACTTCTTTGTTCTTACGTCCTACCAATACCAGCCCAGAAGCATTCACAGTGCAGACAGCATCACCCACCATCTTGGAAACTGAAGTTCTATGATGGTTTTGCAAGTATCCTACAATGCAAAATTATGGGGGCAGGCCTGTCATGTGTTAATGCGTGCTAAACTTTGGATAGTTTGTAATAAAATTTCCTATGACTATTACTTACTGAATCCTTGCATTTTATGTTTTCTTTCTCATATAACCTTCAGCATGGCAATGGTGTTACTTTGTCCTAGGCTCCTAGAAAACATCCATCACTCAAGTTATGGAGGGAACAAATATCTACAAAGCACCTGCTCTTGGCAGACAGTGTTTCAATCATCTCATGAAGAAATCAAGGATCTGAGAAACTGGGATCACACAGCCAGTGGTGACAGGGCCAGAACTGGAACCCAGGTCTGCCAGAGTCCTCACATATTTTACCAATACCATGAGCTCCTAAAAGCACTTAAATTTCCAACATTAAGTCCTGTGTGTCTAACTCAGCATATAGCAAATCCCATCTAGACCACGTGGTCTTTATCTCTGGCTAGTCAAGGATTATATCTCAGATTGCCTTTTGGCTTCTGTGCTCAGCATAGTGTCTTGCACATGACAAATGCTAAGTGAACACCCATTGTTGGCTAGGAGATGAAAGTAGAGGGCCTAGGACTGGAAACTGGAAGACCTAAGTCACATGCAGTACCATCCACTAACTAGCTTTGAGCTTTAGCTGAACACTTACTCTGCTTCACAGATTCCAAATCTGTGTTTGGACTCAGTCTTAAGTGACATATCCAGATAGTCTTTGTTTAATCAACATATTGAGCATGTACTGTGTGCCTGAATGTACCATGTGCTTTTTATACTTTGACCCTTTGATTCCCACACAAGATTGCAGGATTCCTTCTACCTGAAAGGAAGGGGAACCTCTTTGAGATCGATTGTTTTTTGTTTGTTTTGTATAAGCTTGAATTCTTTTCAAGTGTGACTGTTTCATCTCTGTGATGGTTTTCCAAGTATCTTACAATGCAAAATTGTGGGGGCAGGCCTGTCCATGTGTTAATTCATGCTAAACTTTGGATAGTTTGCACTAAAATTTCCTATGACTATTACTTACTGAATCCTTGCATTTTATGTTGGAATAAAAAAATCTGGGAATGGGCCAAAAATATCTAGAAATTACTTGGTCTTCAGGGATATCTAAATGTAATGTGAAAAACGAAATTGCACCTGAAATGTGCTGTAATTCCATTGTATTTTGGTCTTTTATGGCTGGCTCACATGGAGCACAGCTCAGTCACAGCGTAGGATCGCTGTAGTGTCATGGGCATTGCTTTTTCGGAGTGGAAGTTTGCATGTTTCATGTCTTGGGCCGATCTTGTGAATACTAAAAATGAGAAAGTAGACCCCTGATTTTTTGAGGTATGTACCTGATGGCCTCTAAGACATTGGAGGGTAATATAGTCAACGATGGCTCCAGTAAAAAGGAAAATATAAAGCAAAAGGAAATTGATTAAACAATGAATTTCTACCTTGTACATTGCTGGTGGGAATGTAAAATGGTGCTGCACCTACGGACATCCGTTTGACGGACGCTAAACTTAGAATTACCGTATTACCCAGTAGTTCCATTCCTAGATATATACCAAAGGAATGGAAAATAGACACTCAAACAGATACTTGTATGCCAACATTCACTGCAGCACTATTCACAATAGACAAATGGTAGAAACAATCCAAGTGTCCATCAACAAATAAATGGACAAACAACATGTGATATACACATAAATGTATATATGTATATAATGTGATACACTTATATAATGGAATATTATTCAGTTATAGACAAGACAAACATACAAATTCACTTACATGAAATAGCTAGAATAGGCAAATTCATAGAGACAGAAAGTAGATGAGAGGTTACTAGGGGCTGAGGGAAGGGAGGAATGGGTAGTTATTGCCTAATGGTATGTAGTTTCTGTTTGGGTGGATAAAAATATTTGGGAAACAGATAATGGTGATGGCTGTATAACATTGTGAAAGTAACTAATGCCACTGAATTGTACACTGAAAATTGTTTAAATGGCAAATTTTGTGTTATGTATATTTTATCACAATTTAAAATAAAATTTGGGAACACAGAAGAACAGAACTAAAGAAACCCAAATATATATCTGTGGGCTGACTGGAAAAGGTTTGGGATTCTTGATTTATTTCACGGTTAAACTGCTCATGCTTTGTGATATGTTCATAGAATATAAATAACATTAGTGATTATAGAGTATCAATTTCTGTCCCATTAAAGCATTAAAGACTTTCTTTCCAGCTCAGAAGGAGGAGGAGCGGGGGAGAGGGGAAAGATAATGAGGTTCCTATGGAGAAAACTAAGGGAGAATTTGGAACAAAATCTTGAGCATGAGTATCTATCTATATTCAACCGTTGATTGTCATCTTTATTAGGCATTTGGAGATTCCATCTGTGGTATTGCAAATGTACACCCCACATCTGGACTTTAGCCCAAAGGCAAACTGTGGCAATTACCTGCCCCATGGAATGTGGCCTTTGTGAAAATTAGCACTGTAGGGGTGCTCAGTAGGGGAGGAGTTGAAATTTAGAATTCAAGGAGTTAGGGCAGGTGGTTTCTCCTCCCTCCCAGCATATAAACCCCTTTTCATTGTTCTGGTAAGAACTTTGCTCTTGATCCTCCAGAGTACACCAAAATGCAATGGAAACAAAGGAGTTTGTCTCCCTCAGGTAGCCAAGTGGTGAGAAAATGTAAATAGAAGACATGGTATGACAGGTAAAAACAAGTTGAAGGATGGCAATATCTAGAACAATGAGACCATTCACAATGGTCAAACGATGCTGCTCCCGGGACTAGCAAAGAGGGAGCTGGTATTGGGATAGTTTACACTTTCTGTTGCTTTGTATACAGAATTACAGCAGTTCAGAGGATCATTATCCTAATGTTATTCACCCATAATGGTAGAACAGTAGTAAGAAAGAAGGAAAAAATGCAAAGGTCAGGGCGGGGGTGGGAACGAAAAGAAAAAACAAGAATAGATAAGAAAAATTACAACCAAGTCCTTTTAATAGGGAGATAAAATATGTGAAAGGATACTTAGGGGAAGTGTGGGGAATGTTGAATGTAAAATATTGATCAGCAGGAATCTATGATTTAGCAAAGTGGAAAAGTATTAGGGTGTCTAGAAAAAAAACAGTAGTTGGTAAATTCAGGAGAAAATCTGTAGATCAGTCAGATCTTGGTAGGGAGAAAAATGAAGCAAGGAGAAAAAGCAAGCAGAACTGTGGAATCGTTACGTTTTTGACATCTCAAGAGGGAAACCCACTTGGGAGAGACAGAAATCTCTATCAAAGCCAAGTACTAATATATCACTCCCTGGTGCCCTAAAAATAGAAAACCTACTTTATGGTAATGACATTCTAATGGGGAAAAGACACATAGAAATGAAGACACTGTGCGTGTGGGGTATATTCGTTTCCTTTTGCCACTGTAACAAATCACCACAAACTGCAAGGCTTAAAACAACACAAACTTATTATCTTACTGTTGTGGAGGTCAGAAGTCTGAAATTGTCCTCACTGGGCCAAAACTGAGGTGCTTGCAGGGCCACTTTCCTGCACAAAGGAAAAGCACTAGGGAAGAATCCCTGGCCTTGTGTTCTCCCCCTGCTAGAGGCCATCTGCATTCCTTGGCTCATTGCCCCTTCTTCCATCTTCAGAGCCAGTAGGACAGCATTTTCAATCTCTCTCTGAGTTCTCTTCTGCCTCCTTCTTCCACTTTTAAGGACGCTGTGACTACATTGAGCCCATCCAGAGAATTCAGGACAGTCTCCTACTCTAAGGTCATATGATTAACAATGTTAATCCCATCTGCAAGCATAATTCTCCTGTGTCGCCAGGCGCAATGGTTCACACCTGTGATCCCAGCACTTTGGGAGGCTGAGGCAGGCAGATTACTTGAGGTCAGGAGTTTGAGAGCAGCCTGGCCAACATGGCGAAATCCCGGCTCTACTAAAAATACAAAAATTAACCAGGCTTGGTGGCACATGCCTGTAGTCCCAGCTATTCCAGAGGCTGAGGCAAGAGAATCACTTGAACCTGAGAGGCAGAGGTTCCAGAGAGCTAAGAGCGCACCACTGCGCTCCAGTCTGGGCGACAGAACAAACTCTATCTCAAAAAAAAAAATTTCCTCTGCCAGGTAACATAACATAGTTGCAGGCTCCAGGGATTCAGATGTGGGTGTCTTTGGGAGAGGGTTACTATTCTGCTTCCCACAAGGGGGACCACCGTCTATAAAAAGGTCTGGAGAGAAGTTTGGGAGGGACTGTGCCACAGAAAAAAAGTGATATACAAACAAAGACTATGACTTGTGGCCAACTTGAGCCTCCAGACTAGGGAAAGGTTTGCCTTCCAAATCCTGTCAACCTGTTGCCCCTCCCCCTAGCTGTAGTCAGAGTCTGTGTTGAGTCATAAGTCATGTGGTTGTGCACCCAAGTTGCCTAGGCAGGTTGACTCATCACCATCACTGCCGGAAGCAAATCCCAAATCCTCCTCAGTCAAGTCTGGAAAAAGACAAATACTCATCCTCCCAGGACTCCAGGTAGGGAAAAAATAGGGAAAGCCACTGCTTAGATTATTCCCCTGCCCTTGCCCTCTTTCCAGAGGGTTGGGCCCATCCAGAGATGGGGAGTGGACCAGGAGTCAACAGTAGGTTTTATTGCTGGACCCTTTCTAAAGATGAAGATTCTAAAGCATAGAGAGATTAAGTAACTTGTTCACAATCAGCTGTCTAGTAAGCTGAGAAAAATAAAATTTGAACTCAGGTTCGTCTGACCGCCCCCCACTCCCCGCAAAGCTTAGTTGTTTATTCAACAAGTATTTAAATGTTTACTATGGTTCTGCCATTATATTGGATTATAAGACTCTCAATGTTTTTATATAACTTCAATTTAAAGGAGACACTGGCATGTATTCAGACATTAGATACAGCAGCATAGGTGTTTACAGATCAGAAAGCCCTGGAATAACAACTAACCCTGCCTTCTTAGCCAGGAAGGTTTTCCATAGAAACAGACATCTACACTGAATCATTAGATTAGATAGAAATTATCCAGGTGAAGAGGTGAATAAAGTCATTCCAAGGAGAGGAAACAGCTTGGACAAAGGCATATATTTAAGAGAAATCGCAGAGTACATGAGAAACCATTTGGAATGGGTGAGGCTGGAGAGTATGGACAACTAAGGGCTAGGAGGAGAAAACTATGAGAATCTTGGCTGGGGACAAAGACAAGGGTCAGGTATCAAAGGTTCCTGAATGTCTAGCTAGATGCTTAGAGAGTCTCATAATCCTGAGAGCCACGGAAAGCAAATGGCATGATCCAGTCCACTCCAGGTTTGCTAAAGATCATCTGGCAGCCCCAGAGTGGCGTATGAATTGGGAAACAACCAACCCTGAATCTGAAAGCCAGCTTAGGTGATTGTGGCTGTAATTCTGGTGAGGGCTTGGATTTACAGTTTAGTAGAAGGATAGAGAGGAGTGAGTGGCAAGATATTAAGGACGGAGTTGGTAACACTTGGGTTCTAATGAGATGTTGAGGGTGAGGGAGGTGAAGACATCTGGGATGACACCCTACTTTTGGCTTGGATGGAAGGAGGTATCAATCACTGAGATACTAAAGTCAAAGGATATTTGGGGCAAAGCAGAATGAGTTTAATGACAGGCCATCAAAGGCAAGCATTTACTCTCTCTGGCCTTGGACATGTCATTAACCTCTCCAAGTGCCAGTTTCCTCCTTCCTCAAACAAAAATAAATAATACACTTCTGGGGTTCTTGGGATGATGAGACACGATGGTGGGTGGGTTTTCATAGACTCTAGAGTGATGAGGAAGAGGTTATCAGATGAAAATGTCGTTCAATTCAGTCAGCTGAATGGAACGGGAGTCCTGTCCCACTCTGACCCTTCTCTCTCCTTGTTGAGGCAAGCCTGCATGTCTGTGCCAAGAGGTTCATTTAGCACCTCAGAGAGGGACAGCGCCTGCCTGGCCTGCTGGATGGGTGGGAGGGTTGCCTCTGAGAACTAACAAGGATTTGCATAATGGTCTCCAATGTCACTGTGTCCCAGTCCCCTGCCTGGCGCACTCCAGTCATCTGTTGCTCAGGTGCACAGCCAAAGGGAAGAACTTTGATGATAGGAAAGGCTGATGTTGACATGAAAAATGACAAAAATATACATCAGCTAGCAATTACCATTCCAGACGTGTTTGCTGTTCTCCAACCCCAGGCCCCCATATGCAGTGCTCAGAACAAATGTACAGTTTTGCCAGGCCCCTGTATGCAGAGAAGAAGCCGCCAGACTGTCCCCACTCAAGTTCACTACCATCCACTTTCATCTGAGCTTCACAATATCCCCTAGAAGCTGCAATGGCTGGAGTTCTCAGCCCCAAATTACAGAATAAGAAAATAAAATTCTGAGAAAGAAATCACTTGACCAAGGTCACAGAGCTAAGAATCCACAAAGCTTTCGTCTTGAATCTGGGACTGTGTGCTCCTGGTCCTGCCTGCCTCTTTCCTCTACATGTGCATTTATTTACTCAACTTTTTATTACATTCCAACATGTAGTGCCAGGCATTGTGCTAGAACTATTCCAAGTGTCACGTAAAGAAGCAATTAGATGTCACACGTAGAGGAAGGGCATAGTCAGTGCATGGTATTATGTTAGAAGGAACAAATTCTGCACTCAGGGTTTAGATATGTCTCTTTCTGTGTGAACTTGGGCAAGAAAATTCACTTACCAAGCTTCGGTTTCCTCATCTATAAGATGAGTGTAATATGCATAGTTACCACCACAAATGTTATAAGAGTTAAATAACAATATGTGTATAAAGCATCTAACACAGTGCCTGACATATAACTGGCACTCGATGTTAACTTGTTAAGTGAAACAATTATGAAAAAGCTTCATGGGAAAGGGAATGTTTTTTAAAAAACAGGAAAAAGCACATAACTTTTGTTAATGTTTATATACTTTGTGGTTCACAGAAAACAGGTTGCTTAAACTTGAAAATGTTAGACTCGGGGGTTTACTTACCCTCTTAATGAAGAAAAAAAGCATTTGGGCTTATTTTTTTAAAGTTTATGGGAAGCCATTGTTTGGACTGACCAAACTAGAATAGAGTTACTCAAGCTAGGTGCCATGCAATCGAACTTTGTGAGCCAGTTTTCATAAAAACTGGAGATTCACAGGAACCTTTTGAATTTGACGGTGTTGAAGAGTCATCATTTTATATTTACATGCAGACTCAAATAAGTAACTTCAACTTGCAATAACCCTGAAGAAAAAAAAAATTCCCCTAGAACCCAGATTAGTCTGGGGAAGAACTTGTAGGCAATTGAATGATTCAACTCATCACCCTTCCATGACACTAGAAGAACTATGGTTTAGCTAATTATGGCAGAGGGAATATTTCTCTACAGGAAGACAGGATAGTGGATGCTCTACAGAGAGCCCTTCTATGCCCAAAGTCTGTGCTTTCACTTACACTAGGTACTAGGACTCTGTCTAACACGTATGCTTTGGCCTGAGAGTGAAGAGACTTAGGCTGTAGTGCCAGCTCCATCATAGATGAGCCGTGTGACAGGCAAGGCAACTCAGATTCATTTAGTTTCTTCATTTTGAAGTGGTGACAACATTGTCCCAAGAGCAACTGGTCTACTTAACTTTGATTCTCCCAATATATGCTTATTTAGCACCTATGTTGTGCCATTCTCTTTTAGGTGATGAGATTCTAATGATTATTAACTAATGTTTGGATTCTGCCCTCCAGAAGGTTCCAATCTAGTGGAAGAGTTAATATGTAGTAGATTGTATTATTCTTCAAAATATTTACTGCCCCTCCCTGTAAGAGGAGTATGACTTGAGCATATTGACTCACTTTTCTGATAAAATATAAGCAAAAGTGATGGTGTCTCTTTCATGAAGAAGCTTTAAATGTTATTATGTGATTGCTCTATATCTCTTTTTCCTGTCCCCCAAGACTGCCAATATTCTAAGTAGGGCTGCACCTGGAATAAAATTAATGTGGGACAGAGCCACACTTGACCTGTGATAAATATAAAAGCATGAGCAATAAATTAATCTTTATTCTAATACACTGAAATTTGTGGATTATTGGTTACTAAAGCATAGCTTGCCCTATCTAACTGATAGAATTAATACTAGAAGGGGAGTGATGACAAAATATTAAAAGCCACTAAAACTATAAGGCATTTACTTCAAAGCTAAAAAAAAACAAACAACAACAACAAAAAAAAACAGGGCATCAGAAGAAAACTCATTGGAGGCTGTAAAGAAGGTACCAATGATACGCAGTGCTGAACCATCTGGTAAAAATGTTTTTCTCAGCCGAGCGCAGTGGCTCATGCCTGTAATCCCAGCACTTTGGGAGGCCAAGGCGGGCGGATCATGAGGTCAAGAGATCGAGACCATCCTGGCCAACATGAAACCCCATCTCTACTAAAAATACAAAAATTAGCTGGGCATGGTGGCACACGCCTATAGTCCCAGCTACTCTGAAGGCTGAGGCAGAAGAATCACTTGAACCCTGGAGGCAGAAGTTACAGTGAGCCAAGATCGCGCCACTGCACTCCAGTCTGGTGACAGAGCAAGACTCCATCTCAAAAAAAAAAAAAAGTCAACAACTTGGAAGGCAGAAAATATATGAAATGCACTTGTGAATTTAGGTGAGCAGTTTGGGAAATCCAATATTAGTAGCATTCTTTGGTTATTATTGGTTGCACTTAACAAACCAGTTCATGAGCTCAGAAAATATTTGGCCAGTTTGGTAACAGAAAGGAAAGAGAATTAAGTACAAAAGTCTAGTATTTGCAAACAGAAGAGGCAAGTGCTTTTCATTTCCACTGGTAATAGACAAAACTTAGAAGTCCTTTGAGCAACAAAGACTGATTAAAACACAGTCTATCGGTAAAGACCAAATCAAGGTTGTGATCATTATAGCCTTTATTAAAATCTCCGAATTGGTTGAGGTGGCACCCAGCAATTCCTTTCTGTTGGACAAAATGGCTCAGGGAAAAGAGATTAAGAATATGGTTCTTTGATAGAAGTCTGAGACTCTCAAAGTGCCTGTAATTAAAATGAGAAAGATGTGTCTACATGGAGTGTATGTGTGGCTAATGGTACATAGGGCTAAACAAAATGTTGAATGAATTGTGCGAGTGATAGAGCCACCAACGTATACTGACTGACTGTTCAAGATGTGGAGGAACTCAAAGGCACCCAACCTTCCGTGGGCAAGCAGCAGCCTTAAAAAGCTGATTTTTCAATGCCTTTTTCAAAAGTAGCCAAAAAGAACAATGAAAAGGGAAGGATCTCCCAGGAAGTAGAAAGCCATAGAGAATACTAGAAGGGGAGTTAATCCCAGGGAGCAAAACCAGAACACTCCCCATCCTCAAGATAATGAGCCCTCATGGCATTCACCCAGCAAAAGGGAAGAATTTCTAGGAACCAGTAACTGCTGGGTACCTCCCTTGCTTTCTTTTTCTGAACAGGAGTGTTGATTGCAGTTATCCTGTCTCTGATCAATCATTGTATATCAGAAGTGTAAGGAACAGAAAACTTGTTTCCAGCTCATAGATCACCAAGTCAAGAAGACTCATATCCAGACCCGAAATAGAGGCACTCTCATGAGTCTGGACTCAGTGCATGACACTGTGACTCAAAAGACTTGTAACTTGTCTCCCTTAGGGAAGGAGTGGATTCAAAAGGGAAGAAAGTGAATGTTTGTGACCAAGAGAAAAGGATGCAGTAGATATGTTATCACTCAAAATGTCCACTGTCCCTTCCTGAGAGGGTATATTTTCCACTCCCTTGACATCAGGCTTGGCCACATGGCTTGCTTTGGTCAGTGAAATGTGAGCAGAAGTTATATGTGCCTCGTCCAAGCAGAAGCTAAAAAGAACATCCTGTAGCCTAGTATATTGCTGCTCCTCCCACCATGAGACCAGCACACACCCAGATGGGGGCCTCCTCTTTAGCTGGATTCAAACATGATGATGACCTAGGTCAGGGCTGAGCTGATCTATGATGATCATATAACGTGAGCAATAAATACTGTAGTTGTAACTGAATAAGAATTGGAGGTGGTTAGTTACTGCAGCCAGATCTAGCCTATGCTAAGTGATATACAAGGTACGTAAATAGGGATTAGAGAAGTTGAAGATGTTGTAATAAAAGAGCAAAAGAGTGTCAAAGAAGATCTGTGGAGAAAGAGAAAATTCCTGCTAAGAAGATCAGGGAAGACTTCAAGGAGGAGGTGGCATTTGAGGTAGGTTTAGAAACAGCAATAGGAATTGAACACGTGGAAAGGAAATGGAGAGAGGCTCTCTAGAAAGAGAGAACAGCATCAATTCCCCACCAATGTAGGAAAATCCAGGGCATGGACAACTTTCTCAAGCAGAGGTCCCAAGACAGATTACTGGGGGTCCTGTGAGTTCTTCCAATGTTATTTTAATTTAATTTTGTCAATAATTCATTTGTATACCAATCCTCAAAACAAGTTTGATAATACCTTTAATTTTGTAATCTTTTTTCTAAGTAGACTTTCTGCATCATCTGGACGGCCACATTGTTTTGGTTTGCCCATTGTGTCCTTTGATCTGGTTGACCTCATTAAGTGATCAACTAAAGTGACAACATTTGGCTTTCAATGCTGAGCACTAGAGGTGTATTTTTGAGGATCAGTGAACTCTTCAATTTGAGAAGCATTGGTTGGGAACAAATAAAAGCATAGAGAACCACTTTGTCAGAATGTCCAGGAAGAGGCAGAAAGCATGGCTGAAAAGATACATGAGAGCTGGATATTGAAGGCCCTAAAAACTAGACTGGGGATATAATTTTTCAACTGTCCAGATTCTTTTTTTTTTTTTTTTTTTTTTTGAGATGGAGTCTTGCTCTGCCGCCCAGGCTGGGGTACAGTGGCCGGATCTCAGCTCACTGCAAGCTCCGCCTCCCGGGTTTACACCATTCTTCTGCCTCAGCCTCCCGAGTAGCTGGGACTACAGGCGCCTGCCACTTCGCCCGGCTAGTTTTTTATATTTTTTTTAGTAGAGATGGGGTTTCACCGTGTTAGCCAGGATGGTCTCGATCTCCTGACCTCGTGATCCACCCGTCTCGGCCTCCCAAAGTGCTGGGATTACAGGCTTGAGCCACCGCGCCGGGCCAACTGTCCAGATTCAAACAAAACAATCTCCATTTTTCAGACAACAAAACGCAAAAACCCTCTTTGTCACTCACAAGCATCAGTGTATGAGATTCAGGGAAAGCCTGAGTTTGGCTGCAGTAACAAACAAGGGTTCATTTCTCCCACGCACTACGTGTTTGGCACCGATGAGCTGTAGCTCTGCTCCACCTTGTCTCCCCTATAGGTCCCAGGCTGTTGGAGCAGCCTCTGTCTATTTGGGACATTGTCAGTCACAATAGCAAAGATGAGAGAAGACCAAACCACATGCTGGCTCCTACAGTTTCTGCTCAGAAGTGGGGCACGTCACTTCTCTCCATTTTTCATTGGTGAGAGGAAGTCATTTGACCAAGTCTGATTAAAACCAGAGCAGAGCAGGGTGGAGCAGCAAATATGCGTGGGCTACAATGTCACCTACCACAGTGAGCCAGAATTTGGGGATGCACTCAAAGTCTGCACTTCATGTAACCACCAAAGCTCACATGGGATTTGATTATTTTTGGCTCCCAGAGGCATGAAATCATCAAAGGGAGGGAAAAGTTGAGTCCATGACATGGCATCAGCTGGACCATGGCTATGTAAGCAGCATCCCTCCCAGGGTCTCTTCATAATAAATGAATAATAAACATTCTACTAAAATCTTTAAACGGATAGAGGAGTTTAATTATAATAATTTAATTTCAGAAGAAAAAGCTGCTTTTATACAATTACAGTGAGGCAACTTTTAATTAACTTTGGAAACTTTCTTTTGCTTAGAAAATCTAATTTAAAATACGAAACTATTAACATAACACAAGACTCAGGAGGGGGCAGAAATAATATTGGGAAGGTATGGAAAAGACATAGAAAAGATGCCTTTAGGGAGTTAGGGTCACCTGAGTCTCCCAAAGCATTCAGTAGTTCCTGTCCCTCCCTAAGCTCTTGGGATGCCAAGGGAAGTTTTTGCCAACAGTTGCTATGTGGGATTCCTCTAAGCTATGGGATCTGATGAGAGTCCTGCCTTTTCTTTCTTCTACTTTCAGGACGCGCCCATCTCTGATGCAGGGAAAATGGGGCAGGGGGGGCGGGGTTAGATTTGAGGGTCAGAGGAAATTTCAGAAAGTGAAATGACACCATAAATTAGCCCCTCCTCAGAGGGGACAGCAGGGGACAGTCTGCTTACTTTGCAACTTACCTACTCTTAATGTGTGCCCCTGGGAATAACAGCATGGTCTCAATCACAGTGGTCAACAATCCAGCAGCATCACCAGGGAGCTCATTAGAAATACAACACTGAGGGTCGGATGCAGTGGCTCACACCTGTAATCCCAGCACTTTGGGAGGCGAAGGCAGGCAGATCATGAGGTCAAAAGATGGAGACCATTCTGGCCAACACCGTGAAATCTCGTCTCTACTAAAAATACAAAAATTAACTGGATGTGGTGGCACACACCTGTAGTCCCAGCTACTCGGGAGGCTGAGGCAGGAGAATCGCTTGAACCTGAGAGGCGGAGGCTGCAGTGAGCTGAGATCGTGCCACTGCACTCCAGCCTGGTGACACAGCGAGACTCCATCTCAAAAAAAAAAAAAAAAAGAAAGAAAAAGAAAAGAAATACAACACTGGTTCTTGGGCCTTGCCCTAGATCCACTGAGTCTGAACGGGCATTTGTTGTGTGTTTGGGAGGATATTTTTTAACTTTAAAGTTCAGGGGTACATGTGCAGGTTTGTTATATGGATAAACTCATGCCACAGTGGTTTTTTGTGCAGATCATTTCATCACCCAGGTATTAAGCCTAGTACCCATTGGTTATTTTTCCTGATCCTCTCCTTCCTCCCACCCTCCCATA
>NW_012103743.1:2388138-2404632 GCF_000951045.1 Mandrillus leucophaeus | reverse complement strand
TGAGTGGGTTCTTATGAGATCTGGTTATTTAAAAGTGTGTGGCACCTCCCCCCACCTCACTCTCTCTTGCTCCTGTTTCCCTCTATGTGACATGCCTCACTCCCACTTTCCTTCCGCCATAAGTTTCCTGAGTCCTTCTCAGAAGCCGAGCAGATGCCAGCACCATGCTTCCTATATAGCCTGCAGAACTGTAAGCCAATTAAACCTCTTTTCTTTATAAACTACCCAGCCTCAGGTATTTCTTTATAGCAATGCAAGAATAGACGAATACACCCAGTAATGGGATTGCTGTGTCAAATGGTAATTCTGTTTTTAGCTCTTTGAGGAATCGCCACACTGCTATCCACAATGGTTGAACTAATTTACACTCCCACCAACAGTGTGTAAGTGTTCCTTTTTCTCCGGAACCTCACCAGCATCTGTTTTTTGTGTGTGTGTGTGGTTTTTTTTAACTTAATAATAGTCACTGAATGAGCCTCTGAACATGATGCCCAGGTGATGGCTATACACGCTAAAGTCTGAGAAGCCCCAGGCGAGGCCACAGTCATCTCCAAGTATGATCTGCCAACAACCTGCTTCAGAACTCCTTGGGGCGTTGTCTAGAAAGTAGATCTCCAGACCCTACCCCAAGTCTAGTGAAACAGAACCCCTGGAGGTTGGGCTCAGGAACCCACATTTCAAACAAGGTCTCCCAAGAGATTATGGTATGCACTAGAGTTTGGGAACAACTGACATCTTCCAAGGAACTCCTTGCTTGAGGTCAGGAAGCCTGACTGGCTGGGGAGCCCTTCAACCTCTTCTTGGCCTCAGATTCTTCAAGAGAACAGCACCCATTCTCGGAAGTTTTACCAAGTGTCCACTGAGAAAGTGGATGGGAACTGCTGTGTAAATGACAGCTGATTATGTAAATCTGAGTGTTCTTTGCTGAAGGTGACGTTGTCATCCCAGGCTGGTTCCACTGAAATCAGAGAGACATTAGGGGGTTAGGAGAGCCATTTGGGGGGTTAGTAGACCAAGATTCTAATCTGAATTCACCACCAACTTACTACAAGGCCTTCAGCAAATTAGACTACCCTGTCTGGTCTCAGTTTCTCAACTTTCTCACCACCAAGCAATAAAGTTGTAAAATGTGCAAGATCATCAGAGATTTCTAATCGATCTTTGAGACCTCCTAGGGCCCTGGAATCTGTCATTTGCCCTTCAGGTGGAAACCACCTTCCCTGATGAAAACAGAGGCAGAGGGGCCTCTGATAAGAATGGTTTCAAGCCCACCAGGGGCTTTAGGAAGAAGGGGCTCTGTCCATCCATGTTACAGACATGTGTTTACAAATCAGTCCCTTGGCGTTCTTGGATTCTTCTGAAACTCTAAAAGCAAAACCAAAAGGAAAACAAACAAACAAAATTGATTCTCGAGTGGCTCGGAATCCCCTAGCCCAGCTGGCCTTGCGCCCGCCCACCAGGGATTCCAAATACAAGCAGCTGACCCAGATTCCCGAGTCAAAGGGCCTCCACTGGGGTTGCACGGGGCAGAGCAGTCGGCAGGAACCGTAATGTTACACTGACCCCCTGTGGAAGTCGGAGGCAGCAGCTGCTGCTCCCACCTCCAGCATCCCCACTCCCCTCCCCCCATTCTCCCAACTGAGCACTCCTTCTCCGACAGCAGCCCCCGACCCTCTGAAGGAGGGCCACCCACCAGCTGCCGCCTCTGAGGCACAGACTACTGGCCGAACGCGAATGCATCCTGGGGAACCCCCACCAAGGTCAGATGGAGGACAAAGGGAGGTGGTATGTCCTCTGTTCCAGCTCGCTGCCCCCACCAGCGCACCATCTTCTGCCTGGACATTGCTCCTGCCTTCTCAGTGGCCTTCCAGCTCCCACATTCATCTTCCTTTGGGGCGAGGCCTCTTTCCTCCTCAAAGGCTTTCGCCAGCTTTCTGTAGCCTAGGGATTAAGTTCAATCCTTGGTCTGGCTTCCAGAGGTCACTAGGATCTAGTCCCAACCTAACTCTTGAGCCTCCTTGCCCAGGCTCAGAGAGGCCAGGAGCACCCAATTCCTCTCTCATCCCATAGTTTCCTACACCATGCCCTTGCTCAGGCTGCCCACCTCCCACCTGACACCTCCCAGCCTGCGCCTGTCTCCTCTTTCCAGTCCTTCCCAGACTTCGAAGCACAGCAGAAATGCTGCCTCCCAGAGACACCTTCCCTGGTCACTCAAGCTCCTTACAGTAGCGGGAAGTCAGAGGCTAGCTTTACACCAGCTCCTCCTGCCTCTTCCCAGATGTGCGACAGGTCACTTCCACTCTCAGAGCCTCAGTTTTCTCAGACAGAGAATGGAGATAATAACCCCAGCCCAGCCTAGCTCAGAGGACGAGTACTGAGGTGTCACAAGATAATGGAGAGCTCTGAAAATGGTTAAGTACATGCCTACATTACCTTATGTTACAATGGTTTGTACCATGGTGGGTTTTGGGGGGTTTTTTGGTTTTTGGGTTTTTTTGTTTTGGGGGGGTTTTTGTTTGTTTGTTGAGATGGAGTTTGCTCTGTCGTCCAGGCCAGAGTGCAGTGGTACGCTCTTGGCTCACTGCAACCTCTGCCTCCTGAGTTCAAGCAACTCTCCTGCCTCAGCCTCTCGAGTAGCTGGGGCTACAGGCATGTGCTGCCACACCCAGCTAATTTTTGTATTTTTAGTAGAGACGGGGTTTCGCCATGTTGGCCAGGCTGGTCTCAAACTCCTGACTTCAGGTGATCTGCCCCCCTCGGCCTCCCAAAGTGCTGGGATTATAGACATGAACCACCATGCCCGGCCCTGTACCTCCTTTTGCCTTGCATCACGTAGGGATTTTGTTTCACACACTAACCTCAGATAACTGAGAGTGGCCACTGGAGCCAGTGAACGGCAGATTCAGACCTGGGACCCTGAGGTCCAACTCTGTGTTAGATGCTGGAGACACCAAGATGCCCGCAAAGAGCCCTCCATCAATGAAGGAGACAGATTCATGAGGATTACAACTCAGGTTGATGAGGGCTAGGATGGAGGTAGACAGGCACCTAGCAGGGCCCTGGACCCAGTCTGTGGGGTTAGGAAAGCCTTCTGGAGGAGGTGATATCTGAAATGGGACCTGAAGGACCAGTGTGTGTTAGCCAAGAGAAGAGCATGAGGATGGGCAGGAGAGCTACAGGTCTCTGCATGCAGTGACCCCAGTGGGGGGACACCTTAAGAGTGCAGTGTGGCCAGCAATGCAGTGGAGGCCTGATCATGCAAAAGACTCCAAACATGAGCACAGTGGGCTCTCTGCCAGCTTCTAAAGAAGAAAACAACATGGCCAGATTATTATTTAGGTCGGTTCAGAACCTAATATCTGAGAAGCATTCCTCTGACTTCAAGATGCACAGCAAATGTGTGGCCGGGCACAGGCAGGAGCCAGAGAGAGTGTGGGGCAGTCGTCCAGCCGACACATTCCCCATTTTGGGCACTGATCAGCAAAGGAGAGCCCCACTTAATGCTACACGTGGAAAGGCAGAAATAAGGGAACCACAAATACACTCAGATTCACAGGACCCAAGAGGACCTTAGACATGGTCCCTTCCAAATCCAGCTCCCAGCACTGACTTCTCTCTTCGTCCTTCAGCCTCTGTGTGCCATCATCCCGGGCCAGGGAACTTGCTACCTGCCCAAACAAAGCATTTCCCAAGGAGAAATGTACCCAAAGCATATGGGGATGATGGAGACGTGCTGAGAAAAAGGTATTCTCTGAACCATGAGCCAAGAGACGTGGGAGTTATTAGTGCAGAGCCCAGAATGGTGAGCCCATGTCATTCACTCAGCCTCTGCCCCATTCTGCCTGGTTATGCTACGTTGCCCTGAGACCTGAAGGTGTGAGATGTCAGTGAGAAGGAAAACTAAAACTCGCCAGCATGAGACCCCAGGCCAATGGCCATGGCACTCAGGTGAGTTGGGCCTGAGAACACAGAATCCTGTCGATGACAGTGGGCTTCCGGAAAGGGGAGGTGGCATCAGCATCCTCAAAGGTGAGTTTCAGACAAGTCCTTCCAATGTGAAGAGGAGGATGGGTGGGAGGAAATAAACCAGCTGTATGACACCAGGGAGGATTTACTGTGTACCAGGCCACGCCCTCAACACCGTGCATGTTTATTAACTCACTCCTCACCAGAAGCCAATGAAGCAGGTACTTTTATTATCCCCATTTTCCAGATGAGGAAACTAGGCCCAGAGAGTTTAAGTAACTTGCCCAAGGCTACCGAAGAGTAAGTATGCAGAGTGAGTGGACAAGAGCCAGGCCAGCCTCAAAGGACAGAGCCAGAGCATGTCAGTGACCCAGGGATGGGGCTGCTTGAGGGGTAGGGGGGCTCTACCTCAGGAGGCTGAGCTGGAAAACAGGACCCAGCCAGAGTTTCCTGCTCTGCCATTCTGCAGCTAGATGAGCTCTGACAATGCATGTCTCCTCTCAGTTTTCTCAGCTGCAAAATGAGCATGATGAGCCTCATTAGCCAGACCTCTTATGCGGACGAACAGGAGAAGGAATGCCCAGCCCAGAGTAGGGACCCATGCGGACTCCTTCCCTTCCCTCCCCTGCAGACAGCCTGCTGAGCCCCATGGGCACACACCCAAATATCAGGAGCTGGCAGTCAAGAGCAACTCCCTTCCCCTGCCACGTTTCATGTCTCACAGTCTCATTCACTGCCCTTACCATGTGGGACACCATGGCCAGCATTTAGGAATCACCCTGGGGTCTCATTCTTGATGAAATGAGAGCGTGTTGTGGAGGACATTGTTCATCACAGCTGGGAGGCGCCCCTCTCAGAGATCCAGGACTGCCTCTCTCAGCCTCTCGCAGGAACAGCTGTGGCTCCTTTGGGCAACAGCAAACAAGTCGTAGATGCTCCTTTTACTCTTTGCTTTAGCTACTAGGGAGCTCAGAGCCATGTATACACTATGATCATCCAGCCCTACCAGTTTCCCAGTACCCACTGGAAGGAAACAATGTGCAGGTCTTTTCTACCAGTGCAGATCGCTTCCCAGTACACATTCTGGGGAACAGACACTCCCCTGGGGACATCTTATGTTGCCATACTTTTTTACTCCTAGCCCCAATTACCTTATGCTTTTTTCCCCAAAAATAAAAATACGCACATGCCATTTGAAATTCCACCCCCTCAGAGATGAATGCTCATGTGAACGTTTTGGTAGACATCCTTCTAGATGGGCATAAAATGAAAGTATAATTTTATAAAAACATCATATAATTGACTCAACTATATATCATAGATAGCTTTTCACATCAATGAATATAAATCCACATGACTGCACAGTGTTCTATAATAGGGATTGCCATCATTTATTTAGCCAGATTCCTGTTTCTATGTGCTGTAGGCTCTCTCTCATTTTTGGTCACTATAGAGCAAGCAGCCATGGAATTCCCGGTGCGATTATTTCCCCCATTTGTGTGATATTCTCCTTACAAAAAATTCTTAGAAATTGTCTCATGTTTTTAATCTGACAGTACTGTTTGTATTTTGTAAGAGAAATATTTATAAAATAATGATATGTTTGTCCATTTATCAAAATAATAGATTATTTCACCATAAAAATCGATGAAGTACCAACACGTGCTACAACATGGACCAACCTTGAAAACACACTAAATGAAAGAAGCCCGTTGCTAAAGGCTGTATATTGTATGACTACATTTATATGAAATGTTCAGAATAGGCAAACTGAGGGCTACAGTACAATGGAAGGTTTGAGGATGATGGCTAAAGGGTATCAGGTTTTCTTTAGGGGAGATGAAAATATTTGAAAATTGATGGAGGGGTGGTTGCACAATTCTATGAATCCCATTCAATGGTACCACGGAATTGTACAGCTTAAATGGGTTATTTGAATGGTATGTGACGTGCATCTCAATGAAGCTGTTACAAAAATAAAGAAAAGAAACCATAAACAAATCTCCAGGAGCCTGAAAGGAGGCAAGAGGCCTGTGAGGGGACAGTGGAGGGAGAGGGGTTGGCAACGCAGGGTTCCTCATCCTGGGAAAGAAACTAGGAGGTAGTATCTCAGTCCCACACGCCAAGGCGGGAGGAATGGTGGCAGAAGAGTCCCTCTGATGTTGAGGGGGACCCAGGAGATATCCACCGGGCCTCCCACCAGCCCAGATGGCTGTTCCCAGCACCACTTTCCCAAGCAATTGGCTCCCACCAGCTCTGAAGGCTGTGATATAGGTAGAGCCTTCTCTGGCACTCATGTGGTAGATGACGAAGCTCTCTGATTACAGTCGCCTTTGATCATTTCCCTGAAAGTCACTACTAAAAGCCAGGAAGCAACAAACAGAAAAGAAGAGGAGAAAAGAGCTCTTCAAGTCCCTGTGGTTGGGAACGGCGGGAGGAGAAAATGGAAGAGGATTGGGCTGAATTTTGGGAATCACCCGGGAGGCGCTCCTAGTGGAAAGTGGGTATAGCCAATAATTTCACCTGCAGCTTCACACTGGTATCCGCCTCCAAGTGCCTGGCAGATTCTACCATCTACATTCCAACAGCTGAGAGCACAGGGCAGAGGGCAGTTGGCAGCCACAAGACGCCAGGTAGCCCCTGTGCTCCCTTCTTTTCTGTCACCCTCCCAAGAGCCTTCCCCACAGTCAGCCAACTCAGAGTTAGAATAGCACCTGGTTTTAGAGTAAGGAGGGCCTCCAATCCCATTTCCTAGCTCCAGGACCCTGAGCAAGTGACTTCCCCTCTCTAAGCCTCAGTTTTCTCACCTATAAAATGGGAGTGATGGCCACAATCTTCATCTTGTTTATTTCCCTATGGGTTATGAAGATGAAATGAGCCACTAGATGAGTCCCTAAACACCAGACTGACTGCCCCAGAATCCCTATGGATACATACTAAAATACAGATTCCTGGGCCCCCACCCCAAAGAAGAATGGTTCACTGGAAATGGAGTGGGACCCAGGAATCGGTATTTCGGGGGGAAAAGCTTTTCTAGCACTTTTGGTGGGTGGCCAAGCATGAGGGACCTCTACTTTACAAACCAACAGATGTGGCCTCTCAGCCTAAGAGGCAGAGATCTGCCGTCAAAGACAGTGCTGGTTGATCCTGGTGAGCAGCTTGCAACTGGGCCAAGTTACTTTCTGACTCTGAGCCTCGGTTTTCTCACCCGGAAAGTGGGGACTCTCACCTCTTTTTCAGGTTTCATAGATTAAGGACGTGAAATGCTTAGCACATCATGGGTCTTCAACAAATGGTAGCTGTTTTCAGTTTATTTGTTGTTGTTGATTTTGCTTTTTGTTTGTTTGTCTTCCGAGACCGTGTCTTACTCTGTCGCCCCAGCTGGAGCGCAGTGACGCAATCTTGGCTCACTGCAACCTCCGCCTCCCGGGTTGAAGTGAGTCTCCTGCCTCAGCCTCCCAAGTAGCTGAGATTACAGGTACACACCACCACACCCAGCTAATTTTTGTACTTTTAGTAGAGACAGGGTTTCACCATGTTGCCAGGGCTGGTCTTGAACTCCTGACCTTGTGATCCGCCTGCCTCAGCCTTCCAAAGTGCTGGGATTACAGGTGCTCAGTGAGCCACCACACCCAGTCAATGGTATCTTTCAGGAGTGGGATTTGAACCCACGCCTCCAGGGCAGACTGCAATCTGAACGCAGCAACTCAGACTGCTCAGCCATCCTGATCCTGACCAGCTTTCTGTTATTAGTTTTATGTTGGCTTATAATTGTATTGTTATTATAGACTGTTAGTTTAAATTCAGCTTACTCAGAACATAAACATCATCATTTTTGTTGTCCTTTACCTAAAATTTTTCTTTAGTCTTTTTTTTTTCTCATTCTAAAAGCAATATACATTCAGTGTAAAAATTCAAACAATCTGGAAGCATTGAATCCCACTACTCATAGTTCAGGGCATAGTCTTGCAGACATTTCTCTATAAACAGGAATAAACATTGCTGTCATTTCATACACACACATATTACAGGTTACGCTGAAACTTACTCTTTTTTTCCACTTAATCTATCATAGACACCCTTTCATACCAGCATATTGATCTATTGACCTACAGGCTAAAAAGTGTTCCATTAAACAAGCATACTACGATTTATTTAACCAGGCCCCTTCTGATCAGCATTTAGGTAGTTTCTGATTTTTCACTCTTAAAAGCAAACCTCCAATGCCCAACCTTCAACATTCATCTTCACACCCTTGGGTAAGCATTCCTGGGCATCCATCAGGTACCTGGTGCCTAATGCTTAAAATGTATTTATCTCTGTTAAACCTCATCACATCTCTGCCAGACTTGACAGATCAAGAGACTGAGACTCAGGGTTTTAAGTCACATACTTCTGTTCACATAGCTAGTAAGGGGCAGGGCCACAGTAAAGCCTGTGGTTGGTTAATTGTATTGGTTGCCCCCAGTCTGGCTGTCTCTCTGCTTCCCTGCTCTCTGGTAGACCCTCCTCTGTGGACTCTCAGTGAGGCCATATCACTTACTTCAGCTAATCAGGCAGTAGCAAAGCAGATGCAAGCAGAAGTTTGAAAAAGCATGTTTGGGCTCCCTCCCTCTGACCCCTGTTCAGCCATGAGAACAAGCCCAGTCTGTCAAAGAATAAGAAAATACAGAGAACATCTCATCCAAGGCCATCCTAGACCAGCCAGCCCACAGCCCACCTGCCAACTGATCTAAGACACATGAACAAGTTCATCCCAGATTAGCCAATCCATCCCAGATCATCAGAACAGCACAGGTGACCTGTAGACTCTTGAAAAATAATCAGTAGTTCTTATATTAATCCACTGACTTTTGGTATAATTTGTTATGCAGCAATAACTAACTGATACAAAACTGAACTTTGACTCACAATCCCTATTATCTCCAAGATCCCACTACCTTTGTTAAGAATCAAAACCTTATACATGTCTCCTTATCAGAGGGTGCTATTTTTAAAATCCTACATATAGTCCGCATGTAACAGACACTGTGCTGACAGACCTGGAAGCTCAAAATTAAGTAAGATACGGCCCTGCCACAAGCAACTGACCGTCCAGAGAGAAAGAACCTAAACAAATGATTACTGTTCACAGACAGGAACCTGGAACTCAGAAAGGGTTTCCAACTGATCATAATCACATAGCACTTTAGTGATGAGGAGGAAACCCAGGCCTCCTGACCCTGCTAAATCCAGAGTTCCTGGGACCACTCAAACCTTCAACATCTTTGAGCACGGCTAAAAGTTATGTGCCCACATCCCCATCCCTGGCTACACAGAACAGCAGCCCCAGAGGGAGCTTCTTCCCAATTTACTGAGTCTAGTAGAAGAGCTCCAGTTTCCATCTAGGGACATTAACTGCAAATTTATATTTGAGGCCCTGTGTGCAGTTTTTTATGCATCCTTAAATACCAAAACATAATTACCAATGTCAATACATAATGTTTATTTCTTTCAGAACCGACATTTTAATTTTCCCAAGCAGGCGGGAAAAATGATATGCATAAAAATAATGACAAATTTTAAAAGTCTCCCAAATATGGGACCGAGATCACCCGCGTAATCCTAAATTTAAATGCACTCACGATCGCAGCCACATTAAAGGCCTGATAAGCCAAATTAGGTTCCATGTAAGCATAATTAATGTTTTTTTCCAATGAAGATATTACAAGGGCATTAATTTGAATCCCAAAGGCCTTTGGGAAATTGAATTATATAGATAAAGCAAATATTTGACCTTTTGCAGATAATTACTATTTTAAAAAATTCACAATGCAAATGAACACCAAGTAAACCTTGGGTGTTACCCGGCCCTGCTGAAATAAAATTCTTTATAAATATTCAGCAAGCAAAGAGACAGGTATTCTACTCTATTCAGCCTCCCAGCTTTTTATTTCAAATTTGGAAGCATAAAACTCAAGCCAGGGGTCCTGATATTTATTAACAAATAATTGAACGAAAATTGGCCAGGACTGATTATGTCAAATTTGCAAATTATCTGTTATCATTAACAGGTTATTAAATTTCAAAAGATAGTAAGCAATGAAGTCTCTTTTCCTACAGCAACGATCCCAGGGCCAGCGTTAAATGGGGCTAAGGCTTGTTGAGGTGAATGACTTGCCACTGTTGGAACAGTCCTTCCGTCACCTCTGAGCCAGGTCCTTGGGTCCCTGGGCAGGATGGGAAGGAAAACCCTGCATCAGTCCCACCACCCTTCCCTTTTGGCCACTTGGCATGGAAGAAAAAGCAGAGGCCTAGGACCAAACCCCGGTCCTACAGCTCATAATCTGAAGGACGCTGGGCATCTCTGGGCTGGGTTTCCTGGGCAGTTAAGGAGTAGAATCAGACCAGTGGTCATGGCCCATGGGAATATGAAATGAGATCAAGGGTTTTGAATGCTAATGCCTGAGGCATAGGCTTCAGAGTTGGACCAACTTGTGTTTGCATTCTGGTTATCACACTGATGATCAGGTTTCCTAAGTTTCCTGATCTGTAAGATGGGTCTATAGTACCGTCAAGGTATCCTGAGGTTCTTGTGAAGATGAAATAAGAGCTCACAAGATGCTGGCAGAGAGTAGGTGCTAAGCTGCTTCTCTGTACTCCCAAACAGAGAATAATAGTGGTGCCTCGGTCCCCTTCCCAGTTTCAAGACATACAGCATCTCTGAAGCCTGAAGCAGCACTGCTTGGGTCTAGAAAGACACAATCCCTCCCAAAGACTGTTCCTGCAGCTTCTGGTGCTAACCCCTCTCCAGAAAGATGTCGCTGCTGCTAATGACTAAACAACCACTGCTACTAACAACTAACACTTGAGTGCTAGCCTGTGCACTGTTCTAAGAGCTTTGCATGGATATTTCAGTGAATCCTCTCTAACAATTGTATAAAGAAAGACTGCTATTATCCCCATTTCAGATGAGGAAACAGACCCAGAGAGGTTACAGAAACCCCTGACCTGGTAGCACCAGGGTTCAGGCCCTACACTCACATGTGGGACTGCCATCTACACTGTCCAAGAGGCCAGGCTAAGGCCAAGCCACATACCACTGCCACCATGGTCCTGGCCTCCCCTTCCTCTCTCAGTGGACACAAACATAGGAATTCGCCCCTCTCCAAAAGCAAAGGCCTTTATGTCTACCAGCCCACCACGGCATATGCCCCAGAGTCTCCGCCTGCCAGGCCTGCAGCTCCAGGGGCACTTGTCCATGTGACACAAAAGGGCTGGCCTGAGGATCTACCCTGTCCCCTGTACCACCTACACTGTAGGATGGTGCCTGCCTCTGTTTCTTTCTAAGACTGAGTTACGGGAGATAGACATGGCCTGAGTTTGGATCTAACTAGTGCTTCCACGAAAAAATCAGATGCAGGGAGAGAAAGGCAAGAAAGCAATAATGATGCTTTCATGTAGCCACGCCGCTGCAGAGCAGAGCGACCTGCTTTGCCTGGGCGCAGCTAGGCTTTCAGAAGGGACATTCTGCCCTGACTTTGAAGGATGAGTGAGGTACCCTGGTGGAGCCGGGGAGGAAGAGCACTCCAGCGGAGGAAACAGCGGGAACAGAGAGGGAGGTGTATAGAGCAAGTGTGGGGGTTAAGGGACAGCCTCCCGACAGCACCTGAGTCACTCTTTATGTGAAGGTTTCTGGCCCCAGGCTCCCTTTAGCCCAGAGCACTGCCACCAGGTCCTCAGCCTCACCTCTGTATCCGTGGGGCTAGCAGGATCCAAAGCTGGCCCTGGCTCAGAGCCACGCAAAGGGATGCATTCTCCCCACAACAGTATTCACCTTTATGTTCCAAGCTCTGTCCAGGGCATCATTCAAAGCCTTCACTCTCAGGGTCTACAGAGAAAGAGGATATTGACCTATTGAGATTAGATAACAAAGCTCCACCAAACCCACTCCCTTCCCCTAGCCCCAGCAAGGCAAGTTCAGGGTCCTCAGCTCCTGGGAAGTGTTTACAAAGTCATCTTCCCCGTCATTATTACACCGGAGTTTTCTATTTATGTGATTACAGCAGAATTGAATCTGGCCAGGTGAAATTAAATTTGTGTATTTCCGCAATCATACAATCTTCAGACACTCAATGTCCTAGTCCCAATTAGCCTGCCCTGATCTAGAAGGAGGGGGCGATGTCCTTATTGACAAGAGGGGAATAAAAACTCAGAGCCTGGAGTTCTCAGTGATTGACCAGCTGTTCTGAAATGAAAATCCAGGGCATTTTCGGGTACCAGGAGGAGAGCCTCCTGGGCAGGGATGTGCCAGGGGAGCTCTGGCTGCAGAGGGCAATTTGGTTCTCCCACAATCTGGGGCAGGTTCCTGGGGCTAGGCCTTCAAGCCTGGCAGAGGCACATCCACAAGGATATATTTGTCTTGAGTCAGGCAACTACTTGACTGTAGGTTGCCAGGTGAGCACCACAGCCAAGAAAAGAACCCAAGTTAAACCCCAGATTGTGCCTGGACCCACTGCAGGTCCTCATCTGCCCAGCTCCTAATGCCTGTGCTCCTACAACTTCAATTATCTCACCAAATACTTTGCTCGTGGCTTCATCTGCACCCTTAGCTTTGATGACCACCTAGACCTCTAGGTGGTCTTCACCCTGGACCTCTCTCTCGAGCTCCAAATGCCGGAAGCCAGGCCTCTGGGCATCTCCACTTGGATAACCAAGATGCCTCCAATTGAACATGGACCAAAGAAGTCAGCATTTTCATTTATTAAGAGCTGATATATGCCAGGCACTGTTTCAAGGACTTTACACCAAAAGAGTCCTATAACCACTGTTATAATCTCCCTCTTACAGATGAGGAAACAGTTTCTCTCTCTTTTTTTATGAGAGGGAGTCTCTCTCTGCTGCTCAGGCTGGAATGCAGTGACGCAACCTCAGCTCACTGCAACCTCCGTCTCCCAGGTTCAAACGATTCATCTGCCTCGGCCTTCCGAGTAGCTGTGATTACAGGCATGCACCATCACGCCTGGCTGCTTTTTGTATTTTTAGTAGAGACAAAGTTTCACCATATTAGCCAGGCCATTCTCAAACTCCTGGGCTCAAGTGATCCACCTGCCTCAGCCTCCCAAAGTGCTGGGATTACAGGCATGAGCCACGGCTTCTGGTCAGCCTTTCTATATATAAGATTCTTTGGAAAAAGAGAAAATCAGTGAGCTGCAACCATGTCTTCTCCAACTCCATAGATGCTGGCCCGTTGCTTCAAAGGAAATCTGAAACCAGCCCAACTTGTTTCTTGCTGAGTTACCTCTTCGATATTTTGCTTTTTCCTGTCCGGATCCTTGCAAGCTACTTGTTTTTACTTTTTTCCTTGTATTTCAACACATAGTCCAGGATTTATCCAAGCCAGGGTCTCCTTCCATTGGCTTTATCAGGAAGGAGGGGGCTTTCTTAACCTGCATAGCTGATCTTTAATTTCTGCTTTGAGGGGGTGCAGTGGCTCTTCCCTGTAGTCCCAGCACTTTGGGAGGCAGATGCAGGAGGATCACTTGAGCCCAAGACTTCAAGACCAGCCTGGGCAATATATCAAGACCTTGTCTCTACTAAAAATAATAATTAAAAAAAAAATTAATCAGGAGTGGGGGCATGCACCTGTAGCCCCAGCTACTTGAGAGGCTGAGGCGAGAGGATTGCTTGAGCCCAGGAGTTCAAGGATGCAGTGAGCCTTGATCACACCACTGCACTCCAGCCTGAGCAACAGACCAAGACCCTGTCTCAAAAATAAACAACATTTTAAGGTTGGGTGCAGTGGCTCATGCCTGTAATCAAAGCACTTTGGGAGTCCCAGGTGGACCAATCACCTGAGATCAGGAGTTTGTGACCAGCCTGACCAACATGGCAAAACCCCATCTCTACTAAAAATACAAAATTAGCCAGGCATGCTGGCGCATGCCTGTAATCCCAGCTACTCAGGAAGCTGATGCAGGAGAATTGCTTGAACTTGGGAGGCGGAGGTTGCAGTGAGCCAAGATAGCGCCACTGCACTCCAGCCTGGGCGACAGAGTGAGACTCCGACCCAAAATAAATAAATAAATAAAATAAACAAAATTTTAAAATTTCTGCCTTGGGGCTTATAGTCCTGTTCTTCCTCAAGAACCACCATAATATCTGTTATCACCCCCAAAGTTTCTGTCTTTATCCTTTTATTCTGCCTTCAAAGAGAACTTAAGATTGTCCTCTGCATCTCTGATTTGATTTTCCATAAAGTCAATTTCAACACCAATGTTTCCAAGGATGTTGTAATGATTCTATAGCCTTTTAAATCCCTTGTAATCCTTCCTTATCTCATCCATCTCTCTTTATATTTCATCGAAGTATCTGTTCATGTCGGCTTTACCCTCCTTAAGATTTTCTGCTCCAATTTCTTAAGAGCCCAGCTTCGAGTGAAGGTCCACACACAATTCTAACATTTTCTTCTGGATCTGGAGAAAACACTTTTCAGAGGTCTAGTCATATTCTGAGTTTTGAACAATATTCTCATTCATTCATCCAGCAATATTTTTTCACGGATCCCAAACCATTTCTTCAAGAAGAATATAAAACAACACTGACTTACTCATCCAATATTTACTAAGCATCATGATGTCCCAAGCACTACACAGAGTGCCGAAGAGGCCCCACCACACCTGCCCCACCGTCACAGATCTTCTCTGACTCTGTCCTCCTGAGAGCCTCCAAGGTGCCAGCTCCCAGGCTAGTTTACAGAGGCCCAAAGGCTTCCATTTGATATAGCTCTTCTAGAAATAATTTTTTACTGGCTCTTGACTCTCTTTGAAATATTGAATTCATCCAAACCACAATCCCCAGAATGCCCTTACCTGATTCTGGATGTCCACTATCAAGAGGTCTGGCTACTCACTGGCCTGGAGAAATATGAAATGTGTTTCTTGTTGATCTGTGCTACTGACTGAATGTACGTACCTCCCTCAAATTCACAAGTTGAAGCTCTCATTCTAAACAAATGGAATTTGCAGGTAAAGTCTTTAGGATGTAATTATGAATAGGTATAGATAAGGTACTGAGGGTGGAGTCCCCATTATGGAATTTGTGGGGTTTTCATGCTTTGTTTTGAAACAAGGTCTTGCTCTGTTGCCCAGGCTGGAGTGCAGTGGCTCAGTCGTGACTCACTGCAGCCTTGACCTCCCTGTCTCAAGCCCTCCTCCCATCTTATGTTAGTACTCACACTGCTGTGAAGAAATACCTGAGACGGGGTAATTTATAAAGGAAGGAGGTTTAATGGACTCACAGTTCTGCACTGCTGGGGAGGTCTCAAGAAACTTACAATCATGGCAAAGGCAAAGGAGAAACAGGTACTGTCTTCATAGGGCGACAGGACGGAGTGAGTCCCAGCAGGGGAAATGCCAGACCTTATAAACCTAACAGATCTTATAAGAACTCATTATCACACCAGCACGGGGGAAACCACACCCATGATCCAATTACTTCCACCTGGTCCTGCCCTGGATTATGGGGATCGCAATTCAAGGTGAGATTTGGGTGGGGCTACAGAGTCAAACCATATCACACCTCAACCTCCCAAGCAGCTGGGATTACAGGCGTGCCACCATACCTGGCTAATTTTTTTTTTTCCTGTTTGTAGAAACGGAGTTTTGCTATGTTGCCCAGGCTGGTTCTCGAATTCTAGAGTTCAAGCAATCCGCAATCCTCCCACCTTGGCCTCCCAAAGTGCTGGGATTACAGGCATGAGCCACTGCACCTGGCCAAATTGATGTTTTTATAAGAAGAGGAAGAGACCAATACCCCTCCCTCTCTGCCATGTGATGATATGGTGAGAAGACAGCCATCTATAAGCTAGGAAGAGAGAACTTACCAGGAACTGAATTGGCCAGCACCTTGATCTTGGATTCCTCAGCCTGCAGAACTGTGAGAAATAAACATCTAAAAGTCTGTTGTTTAAGCCTCACAGTTGGTAGTGTGTTATAGCAGCCCTCTGACTAAGACGGTCTAGGTGGAAGTGCTTCAAGGGCAGGGACCACATCTGTCTTCTGCACTTTCCACAGAAGGGCCATTGAGTCCTGGATGGGACCTAACTGAATGCTCTAATCATGCAGGGGAATGAAAAGGTGACATTTGCTGTCCTTTTTCAGGTCTGGATTTGCACAGCTAATTCCCAGGAGATAGTTCTCGTCTCCTTGGGGACAGAGGCAGCTCTCTTCTTGAGCCCTCCCTCTCCTTAGCTGTTGAGGCAGAGACCAAAGAAAGTGTGGTCAGCCTGGATCTTGCAGTGAGGAGGGGAAACCGAGAGTAGCCGGCTCCAAAGTCAAGCACATTTGAAGCAACACCGATAGCAGCTAAGAGAGGCGGCTGCTGACAGCCAGATCCCAGGCCTCCACCTCCTACACCAAAGCTCCCCGCACTGCGACCTCCCTACTTTGCTCTAGTGCTTGAGATCTTACCAGAACAGAACTAGCAGAGGCTTGGGCAGGGCGATGACTGGGGGGAGGAAGGGATGGGGAGGGGAAGAAGGCAGGGGGA
>NW_012103743.1:2384784-2387413 GCF_000951045.1 Mandrillus leucophaeus | reverse complement strand
TGGGTGAATCACAAGGTCAGGAGATTAAGACCATCCTGGCTAACACGGTGAAACCCCGTCTCTACTAAAAATACAAAAAATTAGCTGGGCGTGGTGGTGGGCACCTGTAGTCCCAGCTACTCGGGAGGCTGAGGCAGGAGAATGGCGTGAACCCAGGATGAGGAGCTGGCAGTAAGCCAAGACCATGCCCCTGCACTCCAGCCTGGGTGACAGAGCAAGACTCCGTCTCAAAAAAAAAAAAGATATATGCATGTATATGTTTATTGCACCACTATCCACAATAGCAGAGACGTGCAGTCAACCTAAATGTCCATCAGTGATAAAGAAAATGTGGTACATAAACACCATGGAATACTAGGTAGCCACAAAAAAGAATGAGATCATGACCTTTGCAGAGACATGGATGGAGCTGGAAGCCACTATCCTTAGCAAACTAACACAGGAACAGAAAACCAAACACCACATGTTCTCACTCATAAGTGGAAGCTGAACGATATGAACACAGAGGAACAACACATACTGTCGGGAAAGAGGGGAAGTGGGGAGAGGGAGAAGTTCAGGAAAAATAGCTAACGCTTGCTGGCCTTAATACTTGGGTGACGGGTCAACAGGTGCAGCAAACCACCGTGGCAGACATTTACCTATGTAACCTGCACATTCTGCACTTGTACCCCAGAACTTATAATAAAAAAGAAAATAAAAGAAGTTGAATTGGCTCATGGTTCTTCAAGCTGTATAGGGAATCATAGCAACTTCTGCTTCTGGGGGGGCCTCAGGAAACTTACAATAATGGTGGAAGGCAAAGAGGAAGCAGGCTCATCTCATATGACCTGAGCAGAAGGAAGAGAGAGAGGAGGGGGAGGTTCACACACTTTTAAATGACCACATCTCATGAGGACTCACTCTCACAAGAACAGCACCAACGGGGAAATCTGTCCCCATTATTCAATCACCTCCCAACAGGCCCCACCTCCAACACTGGGGATTCAATTGAACATGAGATTTGGGTGGGGGACACAGATCCAAACCATATCACTGTTGAAACTGGATCATGGGCCTCGGGATTTCACCATACTAGTCTCTGCTTTTGTGTCTGTTTTAAAATGTTTGAAGTAAAAAAAATAAGCAAAAATCTACCAATGAATTGACAGGGGAAAGCTGAGCAAACCATGGTCCAAGACAGCAGAACTTACCCTGGGACTTCCAGAGAGGCTAAAAGAAGGTCCAGGTTCCAAGTCGCTAATGCCAACAGCTATGCTGGCCTTGGGGATGGGGACGTCATCAGGAGATTTGTCAAGGGGCTGCACTTGGGATGCTGGATACGTGTAGCCTCAGAGAACAGAAGGCACTGACGCCAAGCAGGATGAATGAGAAAGACGCAGCTCTAGGTGAGATTTTTGGCACTCCAAAGATAAATAGAAAATTTTGGGCCAGGCACAGTGGCTCATGCTTGTAAACCCAGCACTTTGGCAGGCCGAAGCAGGCGAATCACTTGAGGTCAGGGGTTTGAAACCAGGCAGGCCAACATGGTGAAATTCCGCCTCTACTAAAAAAGAGAAAAATTAGCAGGGCGTGGTGGCAGGTGCCTGTAATCCCAGCTACTCGGGAAACTGAGGCGGGATAATCGCTTGAACCTGGAAGGTGGAGGTTGCAGTGAGCCAAGATCGCGCCACTGCTCTCCATCCTGGGCGACAAGAGCAAGACTCCCTCTCAAAAAAAAAAAGAGAGAGAGAGAGATAGAAAATTTAAAATGCTTCTGGAGAGCAAACACACCACCTACCAAGGTTATCTACCCTACCGAATGCTGCAGGAAATAGCAAGGCCTCTATCTTAAATGCCTAGGGCTGCTGTAATCAATGACCACAGACTTAATGGCTTAAAACAACACAGATTTGTTCTCTTACATTTCTGGAGGTGAGAAGACTGAAAGGAGTTTCATTAGAGGGAAACCAAGCTGTCCGATTGCACACAGTCCAGAGGTTCCAGAGGAGACTCTGCTTGGTTTCCTGGCCTTTTCCAGCTTCTAGAGCTGCATTCCTTACATTCCTTGACTCCTGGCCTCTTCCTGCTTCAAAGCCAGCAGCAGCACAGAATATTGCTTCAGTAGTCATGTCATCTTCCTCTCTAGACGAATCTGCCCCGACCTCCCTCTAGTAAGGACACTTGGGATTACATTTAGGGCCCTCCTGAATAGTCCAGGATAATCTCTCCCTCTCAAGTTCCATAATCACATCTACAAAGTCCCCTTTGCCATATAATGTTCACAGATTCCAGGAATTAAGACCTGGATAGTTCAAGGGACCATTCAGCCTCCCACAGCTTCTAATTCCAAAGAAAAGTAGTTTTACCCGGGGTTCTATAGTTCCACAGTTTGGAAAACAGTTAGGTGATTCATCAACAAATTAAACATAGAATTACCATACAATCTAACAATTTCACTCCTAAGCATCTACCCAAAATAACTGAAAGCAGGCTGGGCACAGTGGCTCATGCCTGTAACTCAAGTACTTTGGAGGGCCAAGGCAAGTGGATCACTTGAATCCAGGAGTTCAAGACCAGCCTGGGCAACATGGTGAAACTCCATCTCTATAAAAAGTACAAAAATTAGTTGGACATGGGCCGGGCGCGG
>NW_012103743.1:2369036-2384449 GCF_000951045.1 Mandrillus leucophaeus | reverse complement strand
AAAAAAAAAAAAATTAGTTGGACATGGCCTGTAGTCCCAGCTACTTGGGAGGCTGAAGTGGGAGAATCACCTGAGTCCAGGAGGTTGAGGCTGTAGTAAGCTGTGATTGCACCACTGCTCTCCAACCTGGGTGACAAGGCCCTGTCTCAAAAAAAAAAAAAAAAAATTGAAAGCAGAAATTCAAACAAATATTGATACACAAATGTTCACAGCAGCACTATTCACAATAGCCAAAAGGTGGAAACAACCACAATATCCATCAATTGACAACAGGATAAATAAAATGTGGTACATCCATACATTGGAATATCATTCAGCTGTGAACAAGGAATGAAGCACCCATACATGCTACGACCTGGATGAACCTTGAAAACACTTTGTTACATGAAGAAGCCAGACACAAAAGGCCACATGTTATATGATTCCCTTCATATTAAATGTCCACAACAAGTAAATCCACAAAGATAGAAAGCAGATTAGTAGTTGCTGGGGGTGGTAAGAGGGAGGAATGAGGGGTGACTGCTTAATGGATGGAAGGTTTCCTTTTAGGGTAAAGAAAAAATTCTGGAACTAGACAGCAGCGATGAGTGCATAGTATTATGAATGTGCTTAATGCCACTGAGTTACACACTTTAAAATCATTAAAATGGCAAATTTGGCAATAAAGAGAAAAAGAGTAGACACAGGAAATAATGATATCTAAGGATAAGTTAAGATCAAGGAAAGTGCAAACCAAATTATAAGAGAATCTGCTGACCCTGATATTTAGAACATTCCCTTTGAGCAGTAAGGGTTTCCAGACATAGAATTGATTACATTCTTGTCTCTACAGGCCTAATCACATCACTTGGTTCTGCAGTTAATATTTCCATAATCTAAAGTATATAAATGATATTTTTACTGGGCTTAAAATTTTAGAACTAACCTATAGAGAAATCATGAAAGACCATTACGGTAACAGAGTGAATATAAATGTTATGAACCTTGACAATGTAAGAATAATTATTTAAGAAGAATTGGATGCAGATGGAAAACACAGAACAAAGTGTAAGTACACGGACTTCTTTATTTTTCATAGCAGAGATCAATACTTACAATTCAAAAGAAATAAATCAAGAAATAGACACTTAGTAGGTTATTAAAACTTAAAAAGGCAATCAGTAGACAAACTAAGAATAATGTCTGTAACTGCAAAATTCAGTAAGGGACAGGAGAGTTGGAAGGCAATAAAGGGTACTCAATTTCTCAACTTTCTTAGCAGAAAGGCAACAAGTACTGTCCAAAGAAGGTGAGTCAAGAAATAGAACTATATTTAAAGCTTAAATTGTTGATAGACATCTGTTTCTGTTTGGTGAAAAAACCCCTCTTTCCCTGGGGATACCCATTTGCATGTGTGAGGTAGGGCAGACCTGCCCTTGTGGCCATAGGAGTGGTCACATGACCCATCCTGGCCAATCGGAACCTTCCCTGGGACTTTTTCACCAGCACTGTTGGGGAACATACTGACTTTAGGCCAGCATTGTCAAGTCAGGAGAATGGTACCCTGGGGCTTTCTGTATCCATCTGCCTGCTACTGGACATGAATCTGCATATAGACTGAAGCAACATCAGAGCTGATGACATTATTGAATTCCTGGATGTGCCTGAAGCTCATATTATTCTTCAGATTTCTGTTAGCTTACCCATTGAATTCTCTCCTACCTCTTTTTTTGAGAGAGAATCTCATTCTGTCACCCAGGCTAGAGAGCAGTGGCATGATCTCAGCCCATTTGCAGCCTCAACCTCCTGGGCTCAAGTGATCCTCCCACCTCAGCCTCCCAAGTAGTTGGGACTACAGGTGCATGCCACCAGGCCTAGCTAATTTCTGTATTTTTTGTAGAGACAGGGTTTCATCATGTTGCCCAAGCTGGTCTTGATCTCCCAGTATCAAGCAGTCCACCCATCTCAACCTCCCAAAGTGCTGGGATTATAGGCATGAGGCACCATGCCAAGCTTGAATTCCCCGTTCACTTAAAAAAAAAAAAAAAAAAAAAAGGCTGGGAAAGACATTTGTGCTAATCCAGGGAATCTTCTAGGAAGAAGAGGAGTTCACCAGCAAGGAACTCCAGGAAAAGGTGTTAGAACCACAGCCCAAGTGGTGACCCTAAGGCTTTCAGGATCAGGCCACCAACGGTTTTCAGTAGCCAGAACGTCTCCTGGTAGAGTGATGGTCACAAGGGGTGTGGCCAAAACTCGACATTTGGACGGCCAGTCAAAAGTCCAAATCCTGCTAGGAGCTATGCAACTTATGCAACTTGGACAAACCTCTTAGCATCTCTGATCTTAGCCTTCTTGTTACCAAAATAGAGATAATACTATCTACCCCATGGTGTTGTTGAGATGGTGAAATAAATTAGGAAAAGGTACTTTATAAACCATCTGGGGTTTATTTTTTATGATGATTAGTTCAGTTCCTTGGTCAAACTACTTCTGTTCTCCGATCACAGATCGCATCTTACCTAAATCTGCGCAACCACTCCACAGATATATGCCATAATTCCCAAGTGGTGAGGGTGAGGGAGTGTGAATGACTCACTGCAGCCCCTTCCAGTCACTGAAAAGAAAACAACTCCCCCAGGGATCACGGGAGACTCAGCTAAAATTGTCACCATGTTCGCCTCCTGCTTCTCCCTCTTCTTCCTCATAGGTATTTGCTCTTCTGGTCCTTTCTTCCTTTATTATTTTGCACTTATAAATGCCATCCTCAGCCGGGTGCTGCGGCTCACACCTGTAATCCCAGCACTTTGGGAGGCCGAGGTGGGCAGATCACGAGGTCAGGAGTTCGAGACCAGCCTGGCCAACACAGTGAAACTCCATCTCCAATAAAAATACAACAGCAAAAAAATTAGCCAGGCATGGTGGCAGGTGCCTGTAATCTCAGCTACTCAGGAGGCTGAGGCAGGAGAATTGCTTGAATCTGGGAGACGGAGGTTGCAGTGAGCCGAGGTCGCACAACTGCACACCAGACCCGGCAACAGTGAGAGACTCCATCTCAAAAATAAAAAGAAAAGAAAATTAAAAAATAAATAAATAAATGCCATCCTCATGCAGAAACAGGGGATTTTTGAGGGAGCAGGGTATGATTCAGGTGATCTGTGCCTCTGGATATGGTAAGAAAAACCACCATGGAAGGAATAGTAATGGCTTTCCACTAAGATAGTGTCACTTATGAATTAAGTGGTGTCAGGCTCCTTTTGTAAATTTTTATGGGTTTTTTTTCTTATTGTAAAAGTAATACTGTTTTTATAATATTTTTATTGCAAGTAATATAGGTAATATTGTTTATTGCAGCAAACACAGAAAGATAAAGAAGGAAATAAGTCACCCGCAATCCCACAGCCCAGATTTAAACTCTGTTAACATGTTGGTGGACTCTGTTCCATTCAGTTTTACTAACACCCCTGAAATCATATCACATATTGCATCCTGCTTTCTCCACTCAACATTATATTATAAGCATATCGCCATTTCATTAAAAATTCTAAAGATTTTTTTTTGGCCAGCATCATACTCCAGGGTACCAAAATCTATTTAATCAAGCAACTATTATTGAATATTTTAGGTACTTCTAGTTTTTCACTACTGATCACTCAGCATAAATGTTTTCATCAGTTCAATAAGAGGCTTTAACCATTTGTATGCATTGTCATAGCTGGTACATTTAGCCTTGCTGCTCTCTTGGTTCACAGTAACACATCCAGGATGCCAGGTGGCCAGTCCCAAGGGTGCCAACACCACCCACATACGAGACAGTCCCCCTTACCCAAAGGCGAGGTTGTTTTCCAGACCTCCTTGCCCTTCCTCGCTTCCTCGCCTCACTGAAGGCCGTGCCAGTTCTCCCTGATAGATCTCCCCCAAGTTGTGTGTCTCTGGCAGCAGAAGCTGTGGTCTCTGCTCTGTTCTCCTAAAAGTCTCTGGGTTCCTTATGCAAATAATTCCCCTCCCTCTCAGCTCACAGTTCCAGAAGATAAACGTGTAGTTCTCTAAATCCCCCCCAAATCAGGTCTTCCACTCTAACCTAAGTAATAGGTGCCTACTGATTCTGCATAACTGAGCCACTCCCGCCATCTGTCTTCCCTACAAGGGAAAAGGGCACCAGAGGAGGTTAGAGGGCCAGGGGGGACCAGCCAGAAAGATCCTGGAGGGAGTGTCCCACCCTACAGGTCAGGAGATGAAGCTCACACTGGGGGAAGGGTGGCATGGCTCCACATTCATGCATTTTCTCACGATCTGTGCCCCTGTCCCACAGAACATATCCACCACATCTGGTTATTCCAAGGTCTGAGCTAGGAAAGAGGGAGCCTGGGCTCTAATTGCAGCTCTGCCAGTAGCGCACTTTGTGATGCTGGGCAAGTACCTTTCCCTCTCTGGGCTGTCAGGAGGGGAAGGGTGACCAAAGGATCCTCAAAGGCCCTCCAGGTTCTGTTGCCTGAGCTGGAGCCCCACAAAGAATATTCTATCTGCAAGAACATGTGGTGAAGGGCGGCAGCCTGCTTCCCAGGATCTCCCCAAGGCAGGGGCTGCACTGAGGGATACACCCACTTCTTCCTCCTCAGCCTTTCCATCAAGGGCCCTGGGGCATGAGGCTCACAAAGCACCTTGGAAAGCAGTAGGCTTGAGGCCAAAAGGCGAGGTGGAGACAGCTATCTCAGTGACCTCCCACAAACAATGGGAATAATGGTCACAGAGCTGTTGCGGGACTTGCATGAGATGACAGAAGAGGTAAAAGTTTCAAGGAGTGAATGCTTCTTGTCAGGAAGACCCAGGAGCCAGCTCAAAGGGGCTCCTGCTGGCCAACCTTAGACAATGTGGGCATCAACATAAGGAATGATAGTCATGGATTATAACTCACAGACTCAGATAAAACTGTGAGTCTGTACAGATGGAAATAAGTGAATTAATTGAAAAGTTAAATTGAAAGTTTGATGTAAAAGGGGATATTGTCGTAGTTTCAAAGCACCTCCACAAAATAATTACTAATTACAAAGGTAAAAGAAGTAACAGACACCATCTACATCAAGTGATCAAAATGAACACCGTAGTAATGCAACATATCCAAACTCACACCACCTGGTAGAAGGTAGTGAGACGAGGTATGGCTTCTGGGATATGCTTCCTCAGAAGCGTGACCTGGATCTGATCATGAGGAACCATCAGGCAAACTCAGATGAAGGGACATTCCGGGAACTAATGGCAAAAATGTCAAGGTCATGAAAGTTTAGAAAAGAGTGAGGAACTGTTCCGGGTTGAAGGAGCCTAGAGACGGCTACGTGCAACGCTCATGATGCTGATCCCAGAAAGAGTGAGGAACTGTTTCAGGCTGAAGGAGACTAGAGACATGATGGCTAGATGCAACACATGTGATACTGATCCCGGAAAGTGTAAGGAACTGTTCCAGGCTGAAGGAGACTAGAGACATGATGGCTGGATGCAACACATGTGATACTGATCCTGGAAACAGTGAGGAACTGTTCCAGGCTGAAGGAGACTAGAGACATGATGGCTGGATGCAACACATGTGATACTGATCCCAGAAACAGTGAGGAGCTGTTCCAGGCTGAAGGAGACTAGAGACATGATGGCTGGGTACAACACACATGATACTGATCCCGGATCCTTGGGCTCTGAAGAACAATTATTGGGATGTTTGGGGAAACCTGGGTGGAGTCTGAATTAGACAGTAGTAATGTATCAATGTGAATGCTCCGATGGCAATGGTTGCTGTGTAGGCAGCCTTTGAGACGGCCCCCAGTGAACCTCACCCCCTGTATTCACTCCCTTGACTGAGAATATGGCAGAAGAAATGGGGAGTCACTTCCAAGAGTAGGTTCCAAAAAGACTGTGGTCTTTTTGACTGCTATACTGTGGAAAGTCCTAAGAGGTTTTCCCATCATGGTGGTGAACAGAGGCCCTCAGCCCAACAGCCCAACAGCCCAACAGCCCAACAGCCTAGGAGGAACTGAAGCCTCCTAACGACCGGCTCAGTAGCTTGGACGTGGGTCCTTCAGACTCAGTCAGGTCAGAACGACTGCAGCCCGGGGCCGACAGTGTGACCGCATCTCATGGGAGTCCCCCAGCCACTGGCTAAGTTGTGCCTGCGAAACAATCAATGCTCTTTATTTTGGGCTGCTAACTTTGGGGGTCATTTGTTACACAGCAATAGGTAACTAATACAGTTACCCATTATCATATGATTACGTAGGAGAATGTCCATATTTGTATGAAAGACACACTATTCAGGTGTACTGAGGTATCAGATGGTGCATAATTCTCAAATGGTTCAGGAATAGAAAGTTTTTTTTACCGTATCTGCAACTTTTCTGTATGTCTAGGATTGTTTCAAAATTAAGACATCTATTGTAAAAAGAAGCCATGTGCCCTAGGGACATGAAGGAAAGGAACTCTGTTCTGGAAAGTCACCACTCAGGGTACAAAGGAGTAGACGTAATGGTGGGACTTCAGACATTGTGGTCTCTTTCTAAAATACAAACCACCCTCCAATGACTCCTGCTATCCTCAGGATAAAGCCCAACTTCATGAGCCTGGCATTCAAGGCTACCAGGCCCTCCCCATGGACGGCACCCAGCCTGCCTCGTGTGTTCCCTCTAACACTTCACATTCCAGACAGTGCCCATGCAAGCAGCTCCCAGAGGCCATGCTGTTTCTCCCCTTTGTGTTTTGCTCTGCCTCGAATGCCCCACTCCCCTTCTTTCCTAGACAATCCCTAATCAACCTCTGAGACTCCCCTTAGGAGCCACCTCCTCCACATCCCATGTATCACCAACCACCTCTCCTTCCCCAGTCACAGCACAACAAGTAGCACATGTAAGAAGGGTCCATCTCCTCCATCTGACTGTGAGCCCAGCAAGGGCCAAAGCCCTATCCAGTTCCCCATAGGCACTCAGCACCCAGCCAGCCCCAGCAGAGCACACAGTAGGTGCTCAGTTTTAAGAGCCCACAGCCTGACCACGGCATGGTTAGGGGTGGGAGGCCCATAGTCACACTCCACGGGACCACCTGCTCCAAAACTCAGAGCAGCGCAGCCTGGAGTCAGTGCTGGGGGCCCCGGACACAAGTCCCCAGAACTAGCCTCCCTGCCATGGGCCCTTAGACCCGGCACTGCCTTGCAAAAGCCCCTGGGGATTTCAGGCCCTGCAAAGGAGCAATTTGTACTTCAGGCTCACTAATGAATCCCTGAACGAAGGAATTAATTACTGTCTGTCAAAATTAGACTTCTCCCTTCCTTCGAGATGCATCTTCTTTTTATTCTTAATTAATTTTTAAAATTACGACGTCAGTGCAAAGTGTAATTTATTTTACTTTCAGCGCTATTTCTCTGATAAGCAATTTCATTTTATGCCAGGCACCCTCCTCGGCGCCACTTTGTCACGTCAGCTCTCACTTCGAGGGGCTGTGGCAGACCTCCCAGAGCAGGCATCGGAGGCCTCAGATGAGCTGCTCCCCCTCCTGGGCCTTGGTCTCCCCGCTGAGAAATGAATGCATGGCACTAACCAGCTTCCGAGGGCCCTTCCGGGCTCACAACCCACTGTTCCACCAGCTTATGCCTCCCTCCGTCGCAGGATCTATGTGAGGCCTGTGACCTCATGAATGCACAGCCCTCGAGCATGTATCAAGTGCTTCTGCACTTTTCATAGCACGGATCCCTCCACAAAAACCCTTTTAAAGCCAAGCCTGTCTTCCCCATTTACAAGTGAGGAAACTGAGGCTCACAGAAGAGAAATTGCTAGGACATATTGGAAAAAATTCTCCCAACCCAGACTCTGACTCTAGATCTTCACCCTGGTACTTAGATGGGGTCTGTTGCAAATGGTGACTTGGAGGCCTCTGGTAAGACCCAGATGCTGCCTGGACAGGTCCTACATGACAGCATTTGAGACTGCCCAGTGCTCTGGTAAATGTCTCCCCGCTCCCACCCTTGTATGGGGATCTGCTGCCCTTAACTCAGCTCCCCACACTCTACCCTAGCCAGGAGTCCAAATGAGTGGTGCTTGCTTCACCCAGGACCCTACTCTCAGCCACGAGGGTGCTTCCTGAGTAGGCTCACAACTCGGTTTGAGCCAACTGGCTCCTTCCCTGGGACTGTTCCCACAGCTGCAGGCAAAGAGCATTTTCCTCTCTGGTTATGAAGCTGAGAAGGTGGGAGCATGGGCCGAGCCTGGTGGCTCATACCTGTAATCCCAACACTTTTGGGAGGTGGGTGAATTCCTTGAGACCAGCCTGGGCAACATGGTGAAACCCCGTCTCTACAAAAAAATTCCGAAAAAAAGGCTGAGCAAGCGGGACACGCCTGTAGTCCCTGCTACTTGGGAGGCTGAGGTGGGTGGATCGCTTGAGCCCAGGAGGTGGAGGTTGCAGTGAGCTGAGATCGTGCCACTGCACTCCAGCCTGGGTGATAGAGGGAGACCCTGTTACAAAAAAATTAAAATAAAAATAAAAAAGAAGAAGAAGACGGTGTGAGCATGGATGCTGCTCCACTAGTGTGGCCCCCACTCCCAGCCTACCTAAGAGAGATGTGAGTCGCTCACAGAGGCACGGAGCGGCATGGAGAGATCCTGCTTCCAGCCCCTTCTGAGGCTGCTCCACCCTTGCCCCTCCCAGTTGGTTACACGAGACACTTAAAGCCCCTTTATGGTCTAACTTCCTTTGAATGAGGTTTCTGTCACTTGTTACCCAAAAGTTCCAAGTGGTACGATTGGGCTCATAGAGCTGGGAGAAAGGAGGGGCTCAGCCTGATGTGGCGGGAACTGTCTCCAGTGGATTGATGCTAAGCCCGGGGGGTGAAGGGGCTAGAAGTGGATGTTCTGCAACCTGGAGATGACTTGTCCCTGCCTCACCCCAGGATGATGAAGCCCTCAGGCTCAGGCCCCACTCCCCATCCGGGCCCATCTCCCACCCTGCCATCTTTCACGCACAGCCTCACCACAGCACCCCGTTGTGTCTCATGGGAATGGGATCTCACCATGCTTCTCCTTGCCTCCATGCTTTTGCATACTGGGACCAGGCCAGCCCCTCCTACCACCACCTGCCTACTTGTTACAGACAACACCTCCTCTGGAACACCCTTCTGGCCACCCCAGAAAGAGTGACTCACCACTCTTTGGTCTGCCGTGGCAGTCAGCCTATTGCTGCTCATAGCACCTGAGCTGGAATTATCAGTGCATGCTAGTCCTCTAGGATGCTGTGAGCTATTTAAGGACCACATATCAGCCTCCCCAGTGCTCAGCACAGGGAGAGTGTCACTCATCAACAAGTATCTACTGAGCGCCAGACACCATTCTAGGTGAGCAACATAGAGGAGTCCCTGCCCTCATGGAGTTTATAGTCTATGGTGGGAAAACATGACCAAGGATAAGCATAACACATACAAAAATCACACAGCATGAAGCCAGCTAAGTGGCATCAGGTACACAGGGGCAGGTTGGGATTATGAATAGGGGCAGAAGGTCAGTGTAGTCCTGACTGAGATGGTGACATCAAGGAGGTGAGAGACTAGGCCATGCGGAGGTCTGCAGAAAGAGGATTCCAGCAGAGAGAGCGGCCGGTCTTTGAGGCAAAGCATGTCGGGTGTGCTTAGGGAAAAGCAAGGGAGCCCCATGGCTGGTCTGGAGGGAGCGGAGAAGGAGGGGAGAAGGGCTGGTGGCCCCTGAGAAAGGCAGTATTTGGTTAAGAAGCTCAAGAAGTACTTGTTGAACAAATTGAATTGAAATTTGAAAAGATTCTTGTAGTCTAGATAGCAAAAACTACATGAATAATGAAAATAGAGGAACGCCAGTGAAATTTCATGGCTATATGATCAGAGCACAACTAGCGGGAGGACGTCTGGGGAGTTCTGAGAAGCAGTGTCTCCAGCCAGGACGCCGGACTCATGTCCATCTTGGGCTGGCAGAGCGGGGAGCAGGAGCACAGGCAGCAGAGGCTGCATTCATTTCCTAGGGCTGCTGGAACAAAGCACCGCACACTCAGCAGCTTGGAACAACGGAAGTCTACTCTCTTGCAGTTCTGGAGGGCAGAGGTCTGAAACCCAGGTGTCAGCAGGGCCGTGCTCCGTCTGAGGCTCGGGGTGGAATCTGTGCCTACCTCGTGGCTTGTTGTCACGTGGCCATCTTCTCGCTATGTCTGTGTCTTCACATGGTGCCCTTCTCCCCTGTCTCTCCCGTTTCTTACAAGGACACCGGCCATACTGGACCGAGGTCCACCCTGCCCCAGTAAGACCTCATCTTAACTAATGACATCAGCAATGACCCCATTTTCAAACAAGGTTACATTCTGAGGTACTAGGGGTTAGGACTTCAACATATCTTTTGGGGGGACACAATTCAATCCATACCAGAGGCTTAACCTCCCAAGGACCCAATGGGTGACTCTGGTGCTCCACTGGGCCTCTCTGGGCCTCGGTCTGTCACCTTGTAAGACCAAGAGGCTGACATGTCATCCCTCAGGCACGCAGCTTGCGTCTCTCCAGCTCTTTTTGAAGAAACTTCTCTCCTCTTCTCACTGCACTCCCTCTGATCTCCAGCACAGCAGCGTGGGGACAGACGCTCAGATGATTCCTAACTCTATCTTCACCATAAAACAAATATTTTGAAAAGCTTTTTGATGTCACTTTAATGGAGTGTGGAAAACACTGTTCAACCCCCCGCATTTTTAATTTCATCCTTTTTGCTATTTTTTCTCTTTTAAAGCTTGTGTTTGCTTTCATGTTACACGTTATTTATTTAGTTGCTTGTCAATTAGTGTCTATTCTCCAAGCGACAAGCACATTAGCAGCTGCAGAGATCGGAATTAAAATTCGCGGCCCAGTTGGTGCTACAGTAGCTGGGCCTGCCCGACTGAGAAAACAGCACCACTTTGTCATTTCAAAAGATGACCTTCCTCTCGCTTCTTCCTGTTTCTGGCTTCAGATTTAATTCCTACTGACTCCTCCGTGGTCACTGCATGGACGTGATGGCTTTGAGATGGATTTTTTTCAAATGCACAAAGGAAGATGTGGGCTCCCGTTAACAGCGGCCTTTGATGATGGTTACTGTAAAACAGGAGTCAGCTGGATTTGAATAACACGCTCTGAATTGCCAGCCTGGGGATCCTAACTCAGCCAGCCTAATACTCCACGCCTCCCCTCAGCAGTTCAGCAAACATTTAGTGAGGTGACATGACGTAGTAGAAACAGTCAAACAGACCTAGCTCCACTATCAGCTCCTCGATTTACTGGGGACATGACCCTAAGCAAGTGCATTAACCTCACTGAGCTTTATTTAATCTTCTGAAAAATGGGAGAATTAAACCCAGCCTCACAGGGATGTAAGAACTGAGACTGTGTGTAGAGCTTTGCAATCCGAGCTTCCATGTCTGATTCCTCCAGTGAACCAGAGGCATTTGCTTACATGGGTTAATCTCAAGGCCAGCAGGACTTTGGAGAAAAAGACAGATGATGCCAAGGCTCTATGGCTCTGGGGTGGAGACAGAAGGAGACCGTCCCCAGCCCAGCTCAGGCCTAAATCTGACTGCCGTTCACTTCAAGGCTGCAGGTAGAAGGCAGAGAAACTGCGATAACCCAGCCCAAGCAGGTTGACTTCAGAACCCAACGGCAAGGCAGGCAACCTGAGAGAGCAGTATTTTCTCATTTTCTGTTCTCAACATGCTACTGCACAGATCCAGGCAATGGAGGTATTGGGATGACTTTTCTCTGCTCACATCCCCTTTCCACTAGGATCCCCCGTCCTGCCCCGCCCAGTTAGATCCTAATACCAGCTCCCCTCTCTCACCCTCCCCTGCCCCGCACTCCAGCCCTTTTTGCCATAACACATTTCCCCTCTAACAGAGGAGACAATGGGCTTGTTTATTACGGGCGTCCACAGCTAGAATCTAAGCAGAGGTCTTTATTTTGTCCCTAGGGCCCGGGACAGTTCCTACTCTATAAATATTTGTGGAAAGATGACAACCGCAGGTGATGGGGCCTGACTTAGGGCAGGGCGGGGAGATGCAGTGAGGAGCACAAACCGGAGCGACGTTCAGGAGGAAGACGTTCTTAACTCGCTCTGTGCAGCAGGAGCCTCAGGGGCTCTTTTCAAAAACAGGAAGCCCTGCACCTTGCCACAGACTCATCACACCACAGTCTGTGGGACCAGGGTTCTGATCCTCATGCTGACAAGTCCCTGGTAATTCCAGCTCAGCCAGAGTTGAGAACAGCCAGGGTTCTCAATGCAACTGTGATGGAGAGATGCAGGTTGAGAAGACATGAGTGCTGATCCCAGCTCTGCCTCCAACTCACGGTGTGATCTCGGGCAAGCACTTGCCACACTCAGGGACTCATTTTTCCCATCTGGACCAGGAAGGGGTTGAGGCACTGGTTTTCATGAGGTGTCCCTTGAAGCCCTACTGTTTGATAGAGGGACCTCAGAGTGGGGGTGAGGCTTAGTGGGCTCCCAAGCACTCAGGACCCTGGGGGCCCCATCTTTGCTTGCCCTAGAGCTGACCCACCTGCTTTGTGTATTGGGGTTCCACATAAGATTTCTTTTTGAACAAAGGGTTCCGATTCACAGGTGTTTGGGAACCACAGGCTGGACACTGGCTGGGACTTGGGAGATGCTGGCATTACCAGCTCTGGGCTCAGGGCTTCACCTTCCCCATCTGTCTAATGTGGGGTGGACCCAATCACCCCGAAGTGCCTTCTCACCTGGGAAGTTGGAGTATTCCAGTTTCATGGTAGCAGGAGCGTTGCGAGGAAGAAAGAGAACTGGGTGAAGACAGGAGACAGTGTCTACAGACGGACAATTACCATCACACAATATAACACTCTAATGGCAGAGTCTTTTATATGAGAATAGACATTATGGAGCACAGTTCCATCAAATGAATGTAATAGACTTGTTTTATAGTACAATGCACACTGTAATTACACATTTCAATAATTCCTTCAATACATTACATAGAAACATTCTGAAGTAATGGAGTCCTGGAACCACATATAATAACACGCCTAAAGGGAGACCCTGTAGGTGGTGACAGGCCTCCCAGCTGGCAGAGAGAAGCACGACCTCCTCCAGCCCTGGGCCATGTGGCTTCTCACTGTAATCTCTGGACTCTCCGGAGGAAGTGCTTGGTCCAAGCACTTGCCAATTGAGAAGAAATCCCTTCTACAACATCATCAACAGCTAGCAGGCAGCCTCTGTAACATATCTCCAGGAATGGGGAGCTCACTACCTCACAGGTTATCTATTCAGTGGCCCCTGTCATTAAGAAATTACACACTACAAGGCTGGGCACGATGGCTCACGCCTGTAATCCCAGCACTTTGGGAGGCTGAGGTGGGTGGATTACCTGAGGTCAGGAGTTCAAGACCAGCCTGACTAACGTGGAGAAACCCATCTCTACTAAAAATACAAAATTAGCCAAGCACGGTGGCCCATGCCTGTAATCCCAGCTACTTGGGAGGCTGGAGCAGGAGAATCGCTTGAACTCGGGAGGTGGAGGTTGCGATGAGCCAAGATCGTGCCATTGCACTGCAGCCTGGGCAACAAGAGCGAAACTCTGTCTCAAAAAAAAAAAAGAAAGAAAGAAAGAAATTACACACTACAAGCATATGCATATCATCTCTAAATTCATATGATCATACTTGTACTGACTGAGGCACGAGATTCATTTACTACTGCTGTCATGGCAAATTAGCACAAACCTTGTGGCTTAAAACAACACACATTTATTATCATCTTACAGTTTCATAGGCAGAAGTCTGACATGGGTCTCACTGGGTTAAAATCAAGGAGTAGGCAGGACTGTGCTCTTTTTCTGGGGCCTTTAGGGGAGAATCTGTTTCCTGCGTTTTCCATCTTCCCAAAGTCACTTATGTTCCTTGACTCGTGGCCCCTCCCTCTGCCTTCAGCCACTCTCTGACACTTTCCCTGGTGTCACATCTCTCTCTGGCCACAGCTAGGAAAAGTTCTTCTCCCTTAAGGAATCATGGAATTAGAGTGGACCTACCTGGATAATCCAGAAAGATCTCCCATCTCAAGGTCTTTAACTTTAATTACCTCTGTAAATTCCCTTTTGTCATATAAAGTAACATATTCACAGGTTCCAAGATTAGAGTATGGACATCTTTAGGGGCTGTCATTCTGCCTACCATAGGCGCTATTTCATCATTGCAATACCTAACATATTGTGACTTCCTCTTCATCTGTACAAAGGACATCATAATGAGGGGAGGGCAGGGGACGGGAGGGGAGAGGAGGGGAGAGGAGAGAGGAAGGAAGCAGAATCCGCTGGGCTGGGAAGAGGACAGGATGGCCTGTTGCAGAGCCTGGAGGAGCTCTGAACTCAAAGACAGGGAACTTTCAAGGGAGGAGGAGGCCTGGGTAGAAAACAGGAGGTGTTGTTACCCCCACCTTAAAGGTGAGGCTGGAAACTGAGGCCCGGAGAGTTCAAATCATCTCTGTTTCTGTGGCACAGGCCCTTGCTAGGCAGCTGCTTGGACCACTGTCCTGTATCCAGACAGGGGCTGCGTGCGGCTGGGTCACTGGCTCACTCTAGGGGTGGGGCCCAGAGACTGCACCTAAAACAGGAGTCCCAGGTAGTCCCCGGGGAGGCCACCCCCATGGCCCCATCTGAGTAGGAGGCCGGCTTTCTTTCTTGCCATCAGCCTTCCTGCAACAGCAGCAAGAAGAGAGTGGGCTTCTGTGTCCTCACAGACATGGGGCTCACTGCCTGGGAGATGACCAAGTTCCTCACCCCCTCCCTTGACTGGCCTCCCCCATCTAGAGTTTTTTTTCTGCCTCCTCCCAGGGCTTTCTCTTTCATCGCTGGAACAATCACCATTGTTTTCCCAATGCCACACACACAGAAAAAAAAAAAAAAAGAGGCCCAAATCTACAGTACCTCTTTTCCAACCTCCTGTTTCATGTCCCGGCCACACTCCACTACCATGGGTCCCTCAGTGGCCTCCACGCCTTTGCACAGGCTGTTTCCTCCCCTACCCCAACCCTGTAGATTCTGCCCACCTTGAAAGATGCAGTTGGCATTCCATACTGTTCCATACTCTCCGTACTGTTCTCTCCCTGTGGAGGTGCCCACACCATTGGCTGGGCCAGAAACCTGCAGCATGGACCCTCTCCTCCTCACCCCCACCGCCAGGGCGTGCACACACACTCACACTCCTCACACACACACACAGAGACACACACTCTCACACACACACTCACACACACACAGACATACACACTCACACACAGACACACACACACACAGACACACACACACAGACATACACACTCACACACAGACACACACACACATACACACACACACACATACACACACACACAGACACACACACACAGACACACACACACAGACATACA
>NW_012103743.1:2349947-2368967 GCF_000951045.1 Mandrillus leucophaeus | reverse complement strand
ACACACACACACACACAGACATACACACTCACACACAGACACACACACATACACACACACACATACACACACACACACACAGACACACACACACAGACACACACACACACAGACATACACACACGGGTCCCCAGGTCCTCATAAGTGTCCCAAATCCACCCTGTCTCTCTGTTCCCGGCCCCTGACCAGCCTGCACCCTGGACACTCGGCAACGTCCCTCCACCCCTTCCCAGACAAAAACCTACCCGTGCCTCCCCTGCTGCTCCCGATGACACCCACCCGCCTCAAGCTGCCACTGGAGGCACTTCCCATGCTGCTGACTGACTCTAGCCAGGCCAATGCACCACTCACAGACCCTAGTCCCTGCTGTTTCCTCTGCCTGGGAGCCCCAGCCCCACCCCTTCTCTGCCCCACAATTCCCAGTTGGCCTTTACTGCTCGCCCAGGGTCACCCCAGGACACCTCCCCTGCTCATCTCCAGGGCCCAGTAGGAGCCCATTTTCTGGGTGTCCATGGCCCCCTGTGACCATTTATCATGACCACGAATCACCTGTGTGCTGGCCTGTCTCCCACGCTTGACTGGGAGTGCCTCGGGCACCCGCGGGACTCTGGCAGCTCTGGGAGCTCTGGGCTTGGGTAGGTGCCAGCAGATGCTGAGTGTGTAACTGCGACTGTCTCCAAATACCTTCCTATGCTGAGTGTCCACACCCCGCCCACCTGTGTCTCCCTCTCACACCCACTCCACACTCTCCAGGTGGGCTCCCAGCCTGCCTCTGGCTTCCACCACAAAGGAGCCCCGGGCCCAGTCACTCTCTGTCTGTGGCCCCCGACCCCACCATCGTTTTGGCTAAAGAGGAGGGCGAGGCCAGGGCGACCTCGTTCTCTTTCTTCCCTGTGTCTGCCCATACCATCGGCCAGTGTCACACACGAGCTGGGACCACATGCTGTCCTGTTTGGAATGAGAAAGTGGCATTAACACAAACAGAGGATCGTTTTAGACCTGAAAACATGTAATTAAGCTCTCCTGTGAATGCCTGTTAACAAGGACGTGCTTTTGCATTTGAGAGAGGCGCGTGGGGGAGGGCGCTTGGCAACCACCGTGCACTTAGTCCCATTGTGATCCAGTTGGAGGGGTGAGCCCTGCCCAGTGCTGCCCTCTCCAGTCAGGCAGGGCCGGCGGCTTCCCAGGGAATGGGGTCAACAGGAAAAGAGGGGACCTGGGCAACCCTGAGGACAAAGAGGTCTAAAAGGATGAGTCAGAAGCAACTCCAACTGCCTACCTCCCAGCAAGGATGAGGCCTCTCTGGGCCTCACCAGGAGCAGGGCTGGGCTTTGGATCACTGGCAGGAACCGCCTGAGTGGGCTGCAAGTGGAAGCAGACGCTGCCAGTGTGGGCTGCACTCCAGCCTGGCCAACCCCCTGGGCACTGGCCATACTGAACTGGCCATTCGCACGCAGCGGCAGGGAGCTGGGCTCTGCAGCCCGTGGGCCTCTATCTGAAGCCTTGTGATCTTGGGGGGGTCACTCCGTGCCCCAGTCCTTCATATGAAAAAAGCAGTCCCTCCCACCCAGGGCTGTTATGATGACTGCCTATGACGATGTTCCAAAGACAGCCAGGCTCCGAGGACCCCAGGATCCCAGGACCCCAGGTCTAAGCAAATGTTCCCTATTCACTATATTACTTGTCTCTTCTCCCAACCAAGTTCCTCCAGAGTTCCTCCAGAAGAAGGTGGGAGAAGCTCTGGCAATGTTTGCTGAGTGAATATATTTGCTGGCCCTGTCCCAGGCAGCGGGGCTGGTGTGGTGAGCAAACCACATGAGGTCCGTGTTTTCACGGAGCTTCAGGTCAATGACAGGGAGAGGAAGAACCCAAAGTCACACAGCGGCCAAGTGCCAGTGAAGGGGGATAATCACGCTCTGACCATGCAGAATAGCGGCTCCTGATCCAGAAGCCATCTCTGACTAGCAGGAGAAGCCAGGGTGAGAGCATGCTAGGCAGGGGGCAGCATGTGCAAAGGTCCTGTGGACAGAGACGAAAGCCCTAAGAGACTGGAGCACAGGGAGCCCAGAGGGCGGACAGGGGGGCTCAGGGAACTGAGGGCTTGCTGACCACACTAGGTGTGGTGAGAGGCATCCCATATTTTAAACAAGGGGGATAATATGATTTGCTTTGCCTTTTAAAGAATCACTCTAGCTGTGGTATGGTGGACATTTGGCGGGGGTTGGATGTGGGAGGCCAACTGAAAAGCTATTACAGTAAGCTGTCCAGGGGAGAGCTGATGGTCACTTGGACTGAGGTGGCAGTGGAGATGAATGAACCGATGGCCTTGGGAGATACAAGTGGAGTGGCCCTGATCATGGATGGGATATGGAGGGTGAGGAAGAAGGAGGTGCAAGGATGTCTCTAGCATGTGCTGCTGGCCAGAGGCAGATCCTTCACTGAGGTGAACGGATGAACCCCAGCAATTTGGCCATGTCTGGGCCTCACAGTTAGCCATTGTATATCTTTCTACATCTCATAATGTTTGCGAATAAGGAAACTGAGGCTTGGTTCCAGTAGAAGGCCCCACCTGGGGAGCCTGGTTCTCTGGATCTGCTCACCCCCACCCCACCTGGCGCCCATCTGTGGCAAGAGGTAAACAGGTCTAGCCCCTGAGGCACAGTCCTGGGCTTCTCAGGAGATGGGATGAGTAATTTTGATAATTGCATTTTTGAGTTAGCCCTAAAATATGGCCAAGATTGAAGAGGCAATTTGGCAAGGCCAGATCCCCCAGGCAGGTTTCTCGGCTTCCACAATGCCGAGAACTTATTAACAAGATCACTCTTTCTCCCTTCCACCACCCATTTACAAGCAGTTCTCAGGGCTGCTGTGTTGAGGAATTCAATTGTGGGTCTCTGGACCCTGCTCTGGTCATCCAGAGACGTTTTGTTGGAAAGGGTAGAGTGAGAAAATGTTGATTTGTAACAGGGAAATGCTGCAGTTTTTCGAAGAGATGGCATTTAGGGGGAATACTGATAATCCAAGGGACATCAGGTTTTAACAGACTCAGGTTCAAATTCTGGCTACATCTGGTCTTCTCATTTGTAAAATGGGTGAGGTGGTGCAGATTACTGAAATGCACAGCGTGGCTACTGCCATCCAGGTGAGCGCCGGTCAGAGGGGCGAGGATTTTACTCTCCAGGACCCTGATAGGGAGGTGGGGAGGTGGGCCTGGGAAGTGAGATCAAAGCACCATTTCCAAGGTAGGGCAAGCAGGGGGCCCTGGGCCTGTCTCCCAATCCTTCTCTCACTATATATTTAGTCCCTGCAGCTGTTTCTCTCAGGTGCAGCTCCTCCAGCACACGTGGTGATTAATTTCACTGACGGGAAATTGACGCATTTTCTGATTACTGCTTCAAAGCCTCCTGAATTCAGCTGCTGGTAAAATTAACTCACCAGGGACAATGGAGCTTTTTCCAAGGTCCAAATTGTCTTATTTACAGTTTGTTCTTGGCATTAATCCAGCCCAAACAAACCAGGCTGCTCCTCCACCTCCCAGAAGAGGGAGGGCCTTCACTAGCCCAAGGCTGAAAGTATTTTACCTGACTCTAAACTGGGGGATAAAAATGCACTTACTTTTAGATTATTGTGTTCCTGAAAAGCTGTGGGTGACCTGAAGCAAATGGCCAGCTGGACTCCTGGAGCCCCTCCTCTGCAGGTCCTGCTCCCACGTATGCCTGGCTTCACCAACCAGACAGGCCCGGGACGTACCAGAATCCAATGTGGATCTCTCCTCCAATCCCTCCACCTCAAGCCCTTGCCAATGACCAAGTTCAGCTCCCATGGGCTGTGCACTGACCATGTGCCAGGCAAGGTAGGACTCTTCCCCTGTGGGGACATCTGAGCCCAGGTCTGACTTCCAGGCCTTGCCTGAGCTATATCTACTACACTGTACAACCTACTCGCCTCTTCCCCACTGCCCCCGCAACCACACATGCTTACATTTGTGCACATCTGCCTGGAGGTAAACGCCCTGATAGCAATAGCTTAAGCATACCCTTAGAACGACCCTGTATGGCACACGCATCTTAATGTTGTTCCAAGTTAGAGAATCGAGGAGCAGCCAACCTGGAGATTTGTTCCTTGTTTTCGAGGAATATCTGAGCCCCCCAGCCCATCTCATGGGATGCGGGCTGTACAGGGGACTGAGGCCCTGAGTTTTGGGTTAAAAGGTTCCCAGGCAGAGGTCCCTGGGGGAAGGTTAAGTGAAAAATGCTATATAAACTGCATGCTGTTTATAAGTGGTGGCGGTTTTCCTGCCCCACCTGGGGCTGTGGGTTGTGTTGTTCAGCCGCTGCCACTGAACCATCTGTTTCTGTATGAAAAGCAGTTCCCCTGTCCAGTCTGCCGCCTCTGGACTGTTCCCTGTATGAAAGCCTCTAATAAAGCCCACATCCCGTTTGTTGGCTCTGTGGGTCTCTTCTCAGGCCTCTTGAACCTGAGCCTTCCCTACTGAGGTTAATAGGGGTTTGGCACAACATAGCCACAGAACTTAAAACAGTACTTTAAACTTGCTTAAGACCAGCCACTGAGACACTGAAGAAGAGTCACCCATTTGTGGAAACGGTCTTGTGCAGCTGCTTCCAAAATTTGAGGCTCCCAACTCTGTAACAGTACTGGGCAAGAGTAACTCTCACTTACAGAAGCGCGAGCCTCGGGACTGGAACCAGGCCTCCGGCTCCACAGCGCCACGCCGACCCGGTGCCTCGGCCCACTCAGCTTCCATTTAGGAAGTCAACTGTTGCGACTGCTTGCAAAAGGCACTCCAGTGATATTATGGCTCAATCTGAGTTTTCACACACTGGTACGTATTCAACCAAGGTATATCTGTGCAAATATTTCTCAGAAGAGCACAGATGGCAGGAACCCAAGCAGAAAGGGTCCTCACTACCCACCTGCCCCACCCCTCTCTTAATGGATGGGAAGACAGGCAAAGTGGCATAAGGCCACTCTCCGGACTCCCAGCCGAGGCTGCAGCACCCTGCGCTTCCAGTCAGTGCAATCCAGTCTCCTCCCCTCACCATCGCATCTGGGGAGCTGGGTGCCAGGCCAGGTGCTGGCAATTCCGTGGTCAACACAAGCCTCTGCTCTCCAAGGACTCAGAGGATTCGCACAGTGGTGTAGGGGCTGCGGGAGCAGAGGTGGGGTATCTCACCTAGTATCGGGTCAGGAGAGGCTTCCCCAAGGGCAGAAAAAATACTTCTGAAGGACCATTCAAAGGTAACTAGAAAAAGAAAGGGTGAGAGGAGCATGTCCGAGAGGGCGCAGCCTGGGTTAGGCTGGGGAGAACACTGTTCGGTTTGCCCGGAACACAGAGTGGAGTGGGAGGAGGCGAGATGGGCAAGGAGCCAGAGGTGCCAGCAAGGCTTGTAAACCTTGTTAGGGGCTCGGGCTTGGATCAGAGGGTAGTGGGAAGCCGCTAAAGTGTTTTGGCTGGGGGCATCTTGGTCAGAGGCAGCGATGTGGATGGCTGATGACACACCCCTGTCATCACGGGGACAATGCAAATGCCACATCCCAGCTCTGGGCCTCACTTTGCTCTTTGCTAAATCGGGAATGGCACCACTGCAAGGGCTGCTGTCCAGCAGACTGTGAGATGCTGAGCACACACCAGTGCCCACAGCCACGCTGCACGGAGGTGCTCTTCTCTGGACACCTGAGCGAGCTCAGCAGTGAGCCACGCGACTCGTGGAACCCTGGCCTGTCCCACTTGGGATTTTGGGACCTGGGCTTTGAGGCTCCACACAAAACAACAGAATCGTCAAGGTGAAATGAAATGAATCATTTAATGAGAATCTTCAAACTGCGGCACTGGCTGAGTACTAAGCAAATCCAGGGGAAGACGTGAAGCCCACCAAGGCGCACAGCCTCAGTTCCGGTGCCTGCCCCAGATGTGAAATGCGACATCCAAGAGCTCGAGGCCTTTTTACCACCCGTTTGTGGAGCACCCGCACCTTTCTGACAACAACTCTCAAGCCAACTTTCAGAGAGAAAACATGAAGGGAAAAAAAAAGATTTCCTTTGGCCAGACAGCTCTTTCTTCCTCAATAAATAGGAACCACACTTGGAACAAAGAGACAGCGTGAGCTCAGTGGGGAAGCACAAGCTTTATTGGCTGCAAGTTCTTCTCAGGAGCCTGGTCTGCTGGGACTGCATGTTCCTGGATGGGCTCCCCCGGGCCTAAGCTAGGAAAAGGAAGAAAAAAAAGGAGAATTTTAAGTCCAGTGGAGGTTTCTGAAGTAAGACCCCTGACAGAGGTGAACGCAAGACTGTTATTCTCAAAGTGCTTTCAAAGACATAGTTTAGTCAGTAAATATTTACCGAATAAAATGACGATGAGATCATACTGCATTCATTCAAGAAATATTCATCAAATGCCTACTATGTACCAAGCATTGTTTGCTGAATTTCTTACTGGTAAAAATAGCATACAAATTTAAAACTTAGAACCCCCACTGGTGACAGGGCATGATAAAACACAACTTTTCATGCACTGCTGGCAGAAATACACAACTCTCTGAGGAGGACATGTCCCCTGGTTCCCCCTGCACCTTCATTTTTCAAGAGGTCCTTTCTGGCCCTGCACCCCTCCCAACCTTCCACTGGCCTACAGTGAAGACTCAAAGGGCATACCTCCAGGTTTCCTCTGGCCTTCCGAAGGATTTTGTGGGTTACGACCACTGAGGAGAGAGCAAAGAATGCAATGATTAGGGGCATACATGTCCAGGAGAGCCGTGTGAAAGCCAAGTGCAGGGAGGATAAGCCCCACCCCAAAGGGCTCAGACACGTGGACAACATGAGGTCTGAAGCATCCAGACCAGAGGGAGGTACCAAGGACCCACCTGACCCATCACACACCCCAGAGCCAAATAATGCATCAACAACACCTCTTTGAGGCCCCGCTAAGCCACCACCTGACAGCGATGCAGAGACTAGAGCATGCTATGCCGGTTCACAGAAGACACCACAGCTCAGCACGGTCACCCGGCTGTCCAGGTATCCCTCAGGCTCACCTCTGTGGGCCAGGGAGGGCAATGGCGCTGGGAGGGTAGAGGCCTGGGCCTGCCCAGCACTCTTGAGTTTCCTAGGCCCTGTGGGAAGCAGCTGTGGGAAGGGACTGTGCCCTGATCAGGCAGACCCACATAGGAGGGTCTAAGTTCTACAAATCCAGGTTTTTACCCAGCAGCTCTTAGAGCCAGCTCCAAATAGCCTGGAAGAAAATGCCGCAGGCATGCTGCTTCTCCTCTGCCTGCCCTTCAGCTGGTGGAATAGCCCAGCCTGGTTCCCCAGGCAAGTCACATTCTGCCTGGACAGGAGTTGGTTGGGTGGGATGGTTTCAGAGGTCCCTGCCGACGCTGACGCCCGGAGCACCGTACTAGACAGATGCCCTGTGTATCCAAATTCCCAGGAGGGGCGGGCGAGCCCTGGCTTTCAGGTGCAACTGGAAAGGTGGCTCTTCCTTCAGACTTTTTCTTGTCCAACACAAACTCCAGCAGTGGCAAGAATGCCCCTCTTGATCAGAGTTGAGCCTGACAGGGAATCTGTTCTCAACAGGGCTCGGTGAGGGTAAGGAGATCAGCTTACTCCCCATGCTGGAAACCCCAAAGGCTTCTGGAGCCGCACCTTTAGCCAACAGTGCCAGAGGCTGTAACAGACTCAACGCCCAGCACACACAGCCCAGCTCCCCAGTGGCTTCTTCAGAATAGGTGTTGCGTGGTGGCCTTGAGAAAATATCGATTTCTTACCACACGAAAATTTCCATCTGGAGGTAATGGAGTTTATTTGCAATCTGTGACACTGGTGTGGACTTTGTTTTTAGCCAAGCAAAACGACTTTCAGAGGTGGCCACTGCCCCTCTACTCCCAACCTGACCTCCTGCTGCAGGGCGAAGTTCTTGACATGGGGCGCTGGATATGTTTGGGGGGTTAGTCCTAAATCCTCCGACACTGTGTGCAAATGAGGGCATGTATCTGGATGTCTGCATTTTTCCACAGAGAGACCACAGCTTTCTCCAGATTCACCAAGGGGCCTGAGACCCAGAAAAGATGAAGTATCACAGCTGTGGAGGTTAAAGATGAGTGTGAAAGAGCACTCCATGTCCCTAGAGAACAGAGCTCCTGGCAGAAGAACTAAGGATCACCTGGCTCAAGCTTTGAGAGGACCCCTGCACCTCAACAGCACTGCCGCATTCCAAAGCACAGAAATCCCTGCTGCAAGGAGAAGACCGAGGAACACAGCAACAAAGGACTCGTCCCAAATCTAGACTGGCCCCAGCACAGAGATGGGACTCACACGAGGGTCTACCCAACTCAGTCCACGGTTCTTCCCACCTCAACAGAGTGCTGGGAAGAAGGTACCGACCTGAGCTGAACAGTGTTGACCTGGTGACAGGTGGTTCCAACTGTGGCCTCACTGAATACTCCCCCACCCTATGGGGCAGAACTATTGTCCTCGCTTTGCAAATGAGGACCTGAGGCTTGGAACTGAGGCACCTGGTTCCAGGTCACATGGCCAGTGAGAGGCCCCAGGGCATCAGGACTCTTAGGGTCCCACTGGGATGCCCTTTCCTTACTTTCCCCTGTAGACTCTGAGAAGGTAAGGTGTCAGTTTGACCAGGTAGCAGTCAGCCCTGGCATTTGCCCTTCCCCATCACCATGAGGGGATGGAGGAAGAGGAGGTGCTATGCCAACTTTCACCTAGTCCCCTTCACAGAGCAGGTCTGTGAAGTCCGCGGGGCTTGGAGAATTTCCCAGGACCTGGCTCCTTGGGATGAGCTGCAGAGCCTGGCACAGGAGGAGCTACAGGCCCGGGCCAGCCACCAGCTATGCTGCCTGGGGCAAGCCCCTCACCCTGCTCTGGTGGAGCCTGCTCTGTGCCAGGCCTAGGAGATATGGAGACAGGCAACACCAGCTCAGGAGGGGAAGTGCTATGAGACATTTGCAGCTCTTCTTACTATGAATGATTTGCCACCTCCATGCATAGGAATTGGTCTGGCCTAATGGAAAGAAAGAGGAGGGACTGGCTGAGCATCTCCTCTGCCCCCGAGACTGTGCTAAGTACAATACAGTTTAGGTAGCGTTATCATCCTTATTTTACAGATGAGAAAACTGGGGTACTTTTTATAAAGTTGCTATTGAACCCGGCCCCACTAGTTAGTCTGAGTTCTTTGGAATTCATGTCTCCAGTTAGAGATGAGGAATCTAACGCTTAGGGTTTTAGTCTAATGCAGGTCACATAAGAGAGTGGAGATCTGAACTGTGCTCAATCAATAATTCCATGATCTCTGACCTAGGACACAGGGGACCTGGGTTCTAGTTCTGTCCTTTTGACCGACCACAGCACACAACCCATCCAAACCTACTTCTGCAATTTCCTCACCTGTCAATAGGGTTAGCTACCTGCCCTGTGACTGTTCAGGTCACAGGCTGCTGAGGAGGAGAGATGCCAGTGCAGAGTTCTGACTTTTCCTAGACCTGTGCAGAGCATCGCTTCCCCCCGCCCGCTGCTCCAAGAGTCTAACCCAAATATTCCACAGATGCCTTAACATGACCACAGCTGCCCCTGTCTCTCTCCAGGTTCCCCTCTGTGCTCGTTTTCTCTACGAGTGACACAAAACCCTCAACCAGAACCCCACAGACATCCACCACTCTGCCAGGCTGACCTCCTTACAATCTTTCAAAACCATCCCCTCCCCCACAGTCTGGACCCACTGCCCACCTGGGGGTCTGTTGCAGCCACCAAAGAGGTCTTCCCGGCCTCCTGGCCCCTCCAAGCTCAGTCATGGGATCTTGTAACACACACATGGACCCCGCGGGTCCCTGCTGCTCGTCCTGGAGTCCTGTCCACAAGGCTCCTTGCAACATGTTTCCTGCTTCTCCCTCTCACTCATCTCTCACAGGAAAATCCTTTGCACGTCCTAAGCATGTCCCTGAGTGCTCAGTTCTCTCTCACCCCTGGGAGCACAGCAGCAAGGCCACAGGGCCATCTGCCAGAATCCTATTCCTGCCCCTTCACCGTCTGACGAACTCCTAGTCATTCCTCAAGACCCAGTCAGTCTTGAACCACCTCTCAGGCCTCCCAGGATGCACTCAGTACATTGTCCTGCAGCTAAGCTGTGTGTCTCCCTCATTAAGCCTGGAACCCTCACTGGCAAAGACTGTCTCATTCATCTCTGTCCCCAGGGCCTGGTGTAAGGGGCAAAGAACAGGAACTCAGTGCCCGCTCAGTGGCTGAGCCCCTCTCTTTTGCAGTTCAAACACTGCCAGTCTCACAGAGTCTATTTTCAGAAGGTTCCCAGGGGTGGCTAAGGAGAACTCCTACTTGGCAATAATCTCTGTGCTGTGCTTCTCAGAAATGCCCCAGAAACGTTGGACTTTGATAGAAGAGCCGCACAAGGCAGGCTGGCACATCCAGAGAGAAAGTGCTGCAGTCAGCAGTTCTCCTAAGACAGGGAAATTGACACACAGACAGCACAGGCTCGGCCAGGGCCATGTTGCCAACAGGCACTAATGAAAACTCAGCTACCGCCTGCTCCTCTAAATGCAGCAGGAAGGAGTGCTGAGGGTTTAAACCAGGAAACAGAGCTGCTCCCACACAATCTCCAAAGTGGCTAGATCAGAACTGGGACTGACCTTAAAAAAGTTACTTCACCTCGCCAACCCTGAGTCTTGGCATCTGCCTTGAGAAGAATTTCTCAAATCCATGCCCTCCTCTGGATCCCCAGCATCGTAGCCACCTTTCCTGTCTGACTAATGAGTCGGCCTCTGCCTCACTGGTGGAGCAGCCACCAGCGAGCCATTCTTGCACACAGATTTGACAGGCCAATCCTCTGCCCTGAGCCTGCCACCTTCAGTCTTTCATGAAGTACTCCCTGACTCCCAATCCCTCCTGCCTCAATTCACTGCAGCCTTTACCCCACAGGAACTGGTTTTGGTTTCTCACATACGAAACCTTATTTCCTGCCTTTGTGCCTCTGTCCATGCTCTTCCCTGTGGGACTGCCACCCCCCGCTCCATGTGACAACACCTACTCTCATTTCACACTCAGCGCAGGGGTTACTTTGTCTAAGATGCCCACCTCCCCAGGACGGAGTGACGCCCACCCAACTCCCACCCCAGTGCTCTGCATGTTCCCATCACTGACATGCCACACGACTGTCTCCCAGTGAGATGACAGTCCCTGACACCAAGGGGCTGCTCTACAAAGGTGTGTTAAGTGAATACATTTGTCTATGTGAGTCAGAAAGGATGGAGGATGAAAAGAAGCCCACAGATAGGAGGCATGATTACAATCTGGGCTCCAAAGTGGGTAATCCAGCGCAGCACTGGGAGCCCTTGGAGGCAGGAAGTGGTCAGGCACAGCGGCCACCCGCACACTCACTCACACTGATCAAAGATGACTTTTTCCTGGCGCTTGCTCAGCTGCAAAAGCTTCATGGTGTTTTGCAACTTCTTTTCTTGTTCAAACAATTTTTTATGTAGTTTGGTGACCTCTGCCTTCATTTCTCCAATCTAAAGAGAAGAGAAATTAGAAAAATGAACAAAGAACATAAAACGTCATGTTACATAGGAAAAATTACAAAGCCATATAAAAGGATGCTCAACCTCACTAGCAAAAATATTTGAATGGAAACTAGAAGCCTTTTCCTGACAACCGGGAAAAGGCAAAATCGGACAAAATCCATTGAGGGTAAAGGGAAAGCACCTCGTGGCCTCTGGTGGAAGTGCGGGATGGCATGGCCCAGCGAGAACGCCCTGGCAAGATCTGCCAAACTGAGATGCGCTTAACTTTTTGCCCCAGCAATTCTACACGTTGGCATTTCCCCCAAGGAATAACATAAGCACAAGAAGATGCCTATGTACAAGGATGTTCGTCTCAGCATTGTTCATGGTAGGAAAAAATAACTTCATTTCAGTACAGATCTGGATAAATTATGGTACTTACATATAATACAATAGTTTTACAACTATTAAAAACAATGTTGTAGAGCTCTATACATTGATATCAAAAAATGATCACAGTTAGTGACAAAAGAGCCCAGAACAAAACGCCCTGTATACAAGGCATTCCTGTTCCACAAAACTGAACATAAACGCCCACATTCATAGATGTGTATATTGAGATGTCATCAAAATGTTAACAGCAATTCTCTCCATGAGATATGATTTCAAATTGAGTGTTTTTTTTTTTCAAAAACTATACATAATGCTGACTTAAAAATTTTTTTAATGTTTAAATCTTCAAAATATCATATAAAAGTATTATGAGGAAAGTATGCTCCACTAGAAGAAACTCTTCTGGTTTTTCAGAGTAAACTCTGGATGGGTGGCAAAACCAGAGTCCCCAGTGCTCCGAGGTGAAATATACGCACGGTGGAGCCCTCTCAGCCGGTCTCCACCAAACCAGCTCACAGGAGGAAGGACACTCCCTTTCTGTCAGGAAAGCACCCTGGCACAGGCCGCTCTCTGCTACGTCGAAACACTTCTGCTTCCAACAGGAGAGATGGTGAGTTGTCAGCTCATGAAGAGTCACTTTAGTTTGTTCCCAAACTTGTTTATGGTAGCTGTACTTGTAATCAAATTGCATAATTTAATTAAATATTAAGTAAGCCCATGAAATGTGTGTATTAAAAGAGCGAACTGGTTGTATGAAAACTAACATATGCTTCAGGAAAGACTTGATAAAAGCAAGTCACTAAAAAACACATTTCTGGCAAATTAGGTGTGGGTGAGACAACTATAAAAGATGTGGGAGGAACACAGTCTAGAAGAATTCTATATTCAAATTGCTTTGCAAGTGTCTAAGTTTTCTCTTCATCTTAAAGAAACAGAAATTGGAAGTGACAGACATACATTATGGATGCAGTTTATGAAAGAAAGAAGATGTGAAACTCCAATCAGCAGACCCATATTCAAAAGAAAAGGCCCTGGCCCTACATCAAAAGAATAGCAAATGAATGTACATTTATCTGTTTTAAGTTAAACTAAAATGTTTAAGGTACGTATCATTTTTTGATTCCCTGACTTAACCTACTTTTAAGATTAACCAGTCATGTCAGGTACAAGGACTTCGACAGTTCTTCCCAAACGGATCCTAATTTTAAACATTAGGTTTGCTTTGATTCTTCTCCTTGGGGCTAAGAGCCCACAAAGATTTTCTGGTCATGGCTCCAGAGGCCACACATTCCAGGACAACGTCTCTCTACAGTCAACGCCTTAGTCCCACATCTGTAAAATTGGAATAATCATCCCCGATCCAGCTATCACATTGCAGTAGAGTGAGACTCAAATGAGATAATGGAAGACAGCGGGAAGGATCATTTCAAACTCGACGTGGTTGACCCATTCCTTGTTCTAAAGTCAGCTCAGGTTTCGCCTCTTCCAGGAGGTTGACCTGGTACTTCTTTTAGGCTGGCTACTGCTCCTCTGGGTGTGCCGGGGCTCAGTGTCTCCCCATCACCGCCCAAGGCACACTGGAGTAACTGGTCCTTTACTTGTTTGCTTCCTGTACTGACTACATGCTCATTTCCTCCCTCTAACCACCAGTGTCTGGTGCAGAGTAGGTGCTGTGACACCATTTACCCACTCATGGTGGGTTAATTTTCACTGGTGCTCTCCTAACACCCTGTATATATTCTATCCAGTACTTAAAACAGGGAATTTTAATTGTTTACATGTCTGTTGTTCCCCTGGATTCAAATATTCATTTTTATAGGATGAATATTCCATGGTAGCAACAGCAGGGGCTCAAAGTACAACTCCACCACTCCCAACTATAAGATGCTGAAGCAAGTCACTTAACCTCTTGGGAGTTTCCATTCCTACCTCTGGAAAAAGGGAAGAATCACAGCTAACTCCCTCAAGCTTTCTGCAAGGAATCAGATGAGACGCTGGGTGTGAGCAGCATGCCCGGTGCTGCAGGAGGTCACCAGAGCACCCTTCCCGAGGGCCACAGAGCTGCAGCGCTGAAGCCACTCCCTCCCCGGAGGCCTCAGGCTTCCTCGTCAGTGTTCCGCCGGACTTCGGGGACAGAAATTTTTGCTTGTTTTCTTTTTATGGTGAAAAAATTTCAAACATTTACAAAAGCAGAAAGAAGTGAATAATGATTGCCCAAGTGCCCATCCAGCTTCAGCAATGATCAATTCATGGCCATACTTATCTCTACTACATTCCTGTCCATCCTCTCCCCAAGACGATTCTGGAACCAACCCTAGAAGCCAATCGTATCATCTATAAAGTATTTTACTATATCTCTCTAGAAGATTTGTTTTTTGTTTGTTTGTTTGTTTGTTTTAAACAGCATCTTACTATGTTGCTCAGGCTGCTCTAGAACTTCTGGCCTCAGGTGATCCTCCCATCTTGGCCTCTGAAAGTGCTGGGATTACAGGCATGAGCCACCACCCCGGCCACAAAAAGATTGTTTAAAAAAAAAACAACAAAAAAAAAACCCAACACGGTATCATTATGACACCTTTAAAAAAAGGCAGTAATTCCTTAGTATCACCACATCCAGTCAGTGAACACATTTCCCTGATTGCTTCATAATTTTCTTTTTCTAAACAATTGGTTCAATTCAGGATGCAAACAAGATCCATGTTTTGCATTTGATTATCTCTTGAGTTTCTTTAAATCCAGTGGTTCTCAAACCTATCTAGAGGGCTATAAAATCAGACTGCTGGGGCGCACTCTCAGAGTTACTGATTCAGTAGGTTTGGTGTGAGGCCTGAGAAGGTGAATTTTTGACAAGTTTCCAGGTGATGCAGATGCTGCAGGTCCAGGGCCCACACTTATGGGAACCACTGTAAATCCATGGGGTTCTCTCCCTCTTTCCCCATGCTGGATCCTTTCTTACTAGGATGAAATATGTTCTAGGCTCATACTATATATCTCCTGCCCCAGACCTAGCAGCAAGCCATTTCTCCAAGGAACCCTAGTTCCCTTTAGTGGGCAAAGGTATCTAGAAACCATAATTTGGGCATCAAGGGCGCTCACTGGTGGTAGAACAGACATTGTTTCTGGAGCCTTGTATGCTGAGAAAGTTCATAAAATTCTTTTAATGGATGATAATACATCACAAGTTCATAATGATATGTGCTATTTAAATTTAGGATTACAGGGTTATTTCTTTGATTTCATATCTCTTTTTCCTTACAGTAAAAAATCAGTTCCCAATAAAATTAACAGTTATTTGTTTTATCTTATAATAGAAACATAATAATTCAGAATATCAATATCAATATTATTACTAACAATATAACCATTAACAGGAGTTTAAATTTTCTTCTTGCCCTTAGAATATTTCTACTAGAAATCTGTGGTCAAAGTACTATGCGTTAGTCATTGAAACGCTTCCTTTTTGTGTTGTTATGCCTACGTTGCCATGTACAGTAAGGTTTGTTTCATCTTGCCAAGAATTTTTAGAAATTGTTTTCTCATTTTGATTTTTTTATAATTATGTAATGCATTTATATAGTTGCAAAGTCAAATCTACAAAACGGTCTATTCAGAGAAATCTACCTTCTATCTGTTACTCTAATCTCTCCCCTCCCACTACTATATGTAGCCTGGTTTGTTACTGTTTATCCTCCATTTAAAAAAATTATTATAAACAAGTATGTGTGTACATTTGTATCCCTCCACACAACTGATGCACATGACACACACTTTCCAGAGCAGTCCAGACTGCAGGGGATGGTATACTAAATGTAAAAGGCAATTAATAACACTCAAGAGAAAACCAGGTAGTTCAAAAGCCCCCGGGTTGCTGGTGAAAACTTGGAAATGGAAATCAGCATTACACACATTTCACACCAAGCAAAGGCATGGTATGAAACACAGCAGTGACAGAAAAGTGGCTAGAGGCAATTTAACACCACATAGGGGGTCTGTACCCCAGCAACCACACTGGAGCATCTCAAAGGTCCTTTTTCTGGCACCACAATTCCATAACATCAAAGTGAGCATAATCAATTACTCGAGAAACCTTTGGAAGGAAAGATGTACTCAGGAGCACCAACCCCTCTTGGAACGATTTGCAAGTAGGGAAGAATCAATGTGGCTATAATTTGTGTATGTGTGTGTGTATATATAATATATTTTTTATATATGTGTATGAGCTGTATTCTGTCTATTTAACAGTTACTACAATGTGCTAAGGACAAAAACATTGCATTAAGTGTCAACTGTTTAGTTCAGACATGTTTATGTTAAAATCATGAGGCAGGTACTACTTTGGGTGTATAGAAAAAAATCACTGGTTCATTCAAAAACTATAAATAAAATAGACACTGTCCTCTGAAGGAAAATAGAGGAAGACAGACATTAAACAAATATACAATTACAACTGGTTGAAAGGCTACGATGAAACAGAAGAGGACTCTATGTTGAAGGACTCAGGGAGCCCTCTCTGACTCTGAGGTAATATTTAAGCTAAGATTTGAAAGGTGAGAAGGAGCCAGCCAGAAGCAGGACATGGGACACTCCAGGCAGTCAGGCCATCTGTGTCACCTAAGCCTAAGACGGAACAGGACTTGGTGGATTAGAAGAAGGGAAAGACCAATGTGGGACTGGACCCCAGTGAGTCTCAGCCTTCCTCCCTCATACACTGTTTCCCACCTGATACTGCCACCAGCTAAACATGGGCGGAAAAAAAGATTTTTCTGTGGAATGAACAGTTATTAACTTTCCTGAGCTTAGTGTATCCAAACTTTGTCCCCAAGATCCCAAAAGGAAAATCTTAGGACGGGCTCATTAGAACCTTCAGAGCAGAGAGAGCTGCCCCCCAGCTACTTCCTGGTCATGTTTGAGAGACCTGAGAGCTGTCAAAAGGGGTTTAACTAAATGAGATAATGACAAAAAAATGTAAATTTCCCTTTTGCCTTCCTGCTGGCCTTTGGCAAGAACGGACAGGTCAGATAAACAAAGGGGGGAAATATCTATCACGCTACCAAGCAGAGAGTTCTAACTCTTCCTTAACCTGCATGTCCCTTCTTCCAGGGAGGTTTCTCTGAGTAGCCAGAGTGGGCATTCACCTGTCATGACACCACATGTATCCCACACACAGAAATCAGAGGACAGCTGCTACTCTGCCTGACTCCTGGTTTGGAGCCTGTCATTCCTAAGTAGTTAAAACAGATTTTGAACAAGGTCCACTCAAATATGATGATGAAAGCTGTCGATAGGAATCAGAAGAGCCAGAGAAAGGCACCTAAACCAAAAGGGATGATGAATAGAAAAGAATGGGCTAGTCTATGAGGACAAACTGGGACTTAAAGCCTATAAGAATAAACACTGGGTTCCAATATTTATGCTTTCAAACAAGCTCTACCCTTGACTAAGTGCTTCAGCTCCCTGAGTCCTGGTTTCCTCATGTGTAGAATGCAGACAGGATTCTACTCAACAAAGATATGCTCAGACGGGTCAGGGCTACAGGACTGTGGGATGGATCAAGTAAGAACACGGTGAAGCCATAGCAAACAGGGCCATCTCCTCCCTGACACATACCCCAAATGGTGGTCACATCTGCTGTGGGCCCCTGCTTGGCATGGAGGAAGCTGAGACACAGGCCCCAGGGGCATCACTGAGCCTCTGAATCATGTGTCACCACCTACCTGCTCACAGTGAAGGGGGCACTGGCCATCTTCGGAGACTGAGACTCTCCAGAGAAGTTTCAGCCGCCTGGAGGCCTCTTCCAGGGTCAGCTTGGCTGTGCTCACGCTGCTCACAAACTTGCTCAGTGGTGCTGGGTGTGGACCCTACACAGGGGGGATATGAAGGCTGTTATGTGCAGTCTTGAAAAAGATTTTGGACAAGCAAGCCTTAACGTGCAGCATAAATCTCCAGACTGTAGGGCTTCTGTTTCACATGCTGAGCGAAAGCCTGGTACCACATAGCACCAATTTATTGTTCTTAAAGACTGGTGAATTGTAGATTATGAGAGAATTTCAGGGGTGATTTTAGCCCAATCAATAACCATGATTAATAACCACCATGGTTAATAACCACCAGCATTAACTACAGTTACTACTCCAAGTACAGGGTCTGTGGGAGGGCCATTCTCACGGTTTGGCGGCCCACAGAGACCCGCCCAGAGAAAATGACATCAACAGCAAGCAATACATGGTTTTGTCTTTACTGGTCCCTGTTAAATGGCCCTGCTGTAGTGAATATGATATCAGGGCCTTATACCGCTGGCAGAGCAAACTCAAACTGGGAGGTATCAAGGGCTTAAGAAAATTATCTATGTGACTCAGAAAAGGGGAAATACAAAAAAAGAAGAAGAAATGAAAAAAGCATTTGTTTTTATAAGTAATAAAATAAATACAAAAATAGAATGAGGTCAGGCACAGTGGTTCATGCCTATAATCCTAACACTTTGGGAGGCCAACGCGGGAGGATTGCTTAAGCCCAGAAATCCAAGACCACCCTAGGCAACATAGTGAGACCCCCATCTCTACAAAAAATAAAAAATTAGCTAGGTGTGGCAGTCTACACCTGTAGTCCTGGCTACTCAGGAAGCTGGGATGGGAGGATTGCTTAAGCTTAGGAGATCAAGGCTGCAGTGTGCCACAATCATGCCACATACCCCAGCCTGGACAACACAGCAAGACCCTGTCTCAAAAAAAAAAAAAGAGAGAAAAGACACACCCTTTTTAGATAATAAAGTAACAAAAAAGTCATTATAAATAAAAATACCTGGGCTGGGCACGGTGGCTCACACCTTTATCCCAGCACTTTGGGAGGCCGAGGCAGTTGGATCACCTTAAGTCAGGAGTTCAAGACCAGCCTGGCCAGCATGGTGAAACCCGGTCTGTACTAAAAATACAACAATTAGCCAGGCATGGTGGCAGGGGCCTGTAATCCCAGCTACTAAAGAGGCTGAGGGAGGAGAATCACTTGAACCCAAGAGGAGGAGGCTGCAGTGAGCCAAGATCACACCACTGAACTCTAGCCTGAGCAACAGAATGAGACTCCATTAAAAAAA
>NW_012103743.1:2322626-2349897 GCF_000951045.1 Mandrillus leucophaeus | reverse complement strand
TATATATATATGCTGACATACTCAGGCATGATAGCTGACACCCATAATCCCAACACTTTAGGAGGCCAAGGTGGGAGGATCGTTTGAGCCCAGGAGATCAAGGCCAGCCTGGGCAACATAGTGAGACCCTGTCTCTAAAAAATAAAAATAAAAAAAATAGCCAGGTGTGATGGCACATGCCTGGTCACAGCTACTTGCAAGGCTGAGGCAGGAGGACTGCTTGAGCCTAGGAGGTGGGGTCGAGGCTACAGTGAGCCATGATCACGCCACTGCACTCCAGCCTGGGTGACAGAGCTAGATCCTGTCTCAAAATAAAAAAACACAACAACAACAACAACAACAAAACCTCAACAAAGACAAAAATATAGTGAGACAAACGTTCATGAACAGAGACACAATTGTTTTGGAAAGTAATGCACCAACAGTTATCATCAAGAGCCCTAAAAACTTCACAACCTTTGAACTAGTAATTCCACTTCATAATGGGTGACAGCCAGGTGGATGGGCAGATGAGTGGACAGACACACCAGGGTGCAGATGGAGAGAAGAATGGATGAGAGACCAGATGTACAGAGGCCGTCATGGGAGCAAGATAGCAGAGCCCATGAAGTAACTGCAGGAATACAGGGCATGAACCCCACCAAACACAGCCACCACCCACAGTCCCCCACACTGGACCTGACCTCTGAGCTCTCTGGGGCCACACTTCCTAGTCCCTCTTCTCAGGGTACTACTGAGGACAACTGCACCATCTGACTCCCCTACCCCTTCCATGGACACTCCCAGGGAGCAGCTTGTGCCTTCCAGCTCTGTGGTCAGGTTACCTTTGTTCCCAGCTCTTGACTTGTGGAGCTGGGAGCCTCTTGGGTTTGAATGTCCATTTCGGCAAGGAGCCTCTGTCCCTGGCCGATCTGTTTGAGCAGGGCCTCATAGTCCTCAATCAGGCCCAGGACGTGGCGGCCGTTCTTGCTGGCCCACAGGCGGTGGCCAGCGACCAGGCGGGACACACACGGAGTGCTAGTTGCCGAGCTGCCACTGTCACAGGAGAGGGAGTCCGTGTCATTCTCAGAGAGTGGAAGAGTCTCTGAAACTGTAAAATGAGAGGTAGGATGTAAAATCTGTTTCAGGTAACACTCTGCGTTCAAGGCGCTTATGATGTTGAAGCTAGCTAGGAGGGCTAGGAGAGGCCCTCGTGCCCAAAGGCCACCCAACACAAGCCCAGTGGGGAAAAGATGCATGGCTCCTGGACCTCTATATATTATCCCACACTGGCTTACGAGTCATCTTGTAGGATAGGCTCAAGTCAACTCAACCAACACTTATCAACCACCCACTCAGCAGAAGACCCCAGATTCACAAGGATAACTCAAGCTGGTGCCTGCATTCCAGTAGCCCACAGTCTGATCAGAACACAGACACTGCGGAAGGTGCAACAGCAGAGTGATGAAGGGCCAGAGCCAGGAAAAACAATTATCTGTGCAGGGAGGGAGAGAACAAGGAAGGCTTCTGAGAAGGAGCAGCATTTGAACTGGACTGAGCAAGAAGCAAGAATTACACTAATGATGAGTCATTCTGACCAGGGACAGCAGCAAAGCCATGTCACAGAAAAATGTGCATTCATGATGAGTCTTGAGGAAATGGGACTTTTACTGGCAAAGAGTGGGACAAAGGGGGTCTAAAAGTCACAGTGAGAGGAAAGTGTGGGCCTGTCTGCAGGATGGTGACCCCTGTGTGGCTATGCCAGGGTAAGGGATAAGGCTGGACGGGCCCACTGGAGCTGGATCCTGGGCGGCCTTGAAAGCCTCACAAAGGTGGTCACAATTTTAATTTAAGGCAACAGGGACCCAATGATGTTCTAAACTTGGTAATACCTAGGAGTAGATTAACTGGCTTGAAGGAGGATATCACCAGCTGGAGATGCTGCGAACTTGAAATCCCAAATCCTTGCCAAATACCCTTCTGAGGTGGGACCAGGGACCCCCTTTTCTGCAATTTAAAAAGTCTTACTGTCACATCCAATGCTGCCACCGTTACCCAGACTTCAGCTTTGTACCTGATTTTGGTGTCACTGCCTGGGAGGAATCAAACAGATCAAATGAATTATCACTTTCCATGGGATCTTTGTCACCATCTACAAAATGCAAAACACGAGAACTGTTAGTTTCACTGCTGTCAGCATTCAAGAGAGACCTGAATGAGAATACAGTCAAGCCCCTCACATTCACTAATTCATACACACACAAGCATTCCTTCAAATCTTCACTAGGCCTCTGTCCTGCCAGGCCCACCTGTGTGGGACACCAGGGAGACAGAGTGACCAGGCCCAATCCATTCCCTAGAAAAACTCTTAGCAGAAAAGTAAACAAGCAATTTTATTTTAGTGTGATTGAAAACACAGGCTGTTGAGGCTCAGGTGAGGGCACTACCCCCAACTTGGCTTCCCAAAGGCTAACACCTGTTTTAAAACCTTATGTGGTTTTTTTTGTTGTTGTTGTTGTTTTTTTGATGGAGTCTTGCTCTGTCACCCAGGCTGGAATGCAGTGGCACAATCTCGGCTCACTGTAAGCTCCGCCTCCCAGGTTCATGCCATTCTCCTGCCTCAGCCTCCCGAGTAGCTGGAACTACAGGCGCCCACCACCAAGCCTGGCTAATTTTTGTATTTTTAGTAGAGACGGGGTTTCACCATTTTAAGACTGACTGTGACTGACCTGTGGTAAGAAGGAGGGAAAGAAATGCCAGGCAGCACATTGGACAGGTGAGAGGCCGACAGTGGGACAAAGAGTAGAATCATCGCTCAGGGAGAAATAAGCAGTTCATAGACCCAAGGCCCAGAGGGCAGGGAAGGACAAAGTAGGATGCAAGGCCAGAACCAAGAGGACTGAGGGGCCCACTCAATGGCTTTGGGCAAGGCAATGTCAAGCTGAGGTCTGTATTTTGTACTGGAGGAGTTTTTTTTCTGTCTAGAGGCTGCCACACTAATCTAAGCCAGAGATGAGAGTAACCCGCAATAGGATCTGGGGGGCGATGTATCTGCAACACTGTAAGGAGGCAAAATCAATAGATGATGTACAGATGACCTGTGCAACACGTAATAATTTGGAAAGCACTTTCACATATGAAAAGCTATTGGACTCAATAGCTCAGTGGGCAGAACACATTGTAATTCAGATTTCATGGAAGGGGAAACCAAGTGGCAGAGATAGAAAGTGATCTGTCCAGCATAACCCAGCATGCCAGTGGCAGAGAGTAAGCAAGCCCAGGGCTTAGGATCCCCCCATCCAAGCTCCAGCACCACTGGGCAGTGGGCTGCTGCACTCCAGCACCACCCAAGGGTCTGCTACAGTTCCTAAGGCCAAGGAGCCAGGAGATCAGCTCCATAGAGCTGGCCCTGAGAGGAATCACTCTCAGCGAAAGACATCAGCCTTTAGAACATAATTTTAAAAACAGATGCACTTAAATACAGACCTGAGAAGTCTTTTGCAAAGGAAGAAATGCTGCTGCCTACAATTCTGATCTTGACTCAAGGAAATTAGAAAACTTTTCTGCTGAGGCAGCACTGTGAATTCTGAATGCTCTCCTGGATGCCTCTTGCCACGCATGCTGAGGGCTGCTTTCGGCAAATTTCAAAGGCAAAGGCTGTTTGATGGCCTCCTTGCTTCAGCTACCCAACTCTCCTTCCTGGGCACCCCAAGCACAGAACTCTTCTCCTTGCTTCAATCTCCCCTAGCCCACCCCCACAAGCTCCTCAAAGCCTTAAAAAGGGCCACGTGCAGACCCATGTTAAAAATATTAATGCCCGATGCTGATGAGGTCACGCAAAAACCACTACCTTTGTACACTTCTGATGGACAGACCATTTAGAAGGTAGAAATATGGCACCTTTCTAAACTTCTGAGATTCCCCTGGTCGGGTTTTCTCCTAAGAATATTGTTTAACAGCAAAAAGTATATTAACATTGATGTCTATTATGGCTCTAAATCAAAGACCACTTTAATAATCAATGGGGTCATGGACTGGTGACTAAGAATAGCCTGCAAACAATCATTAGGAAGCCCATGTGAAAGCAGAGGGAACATGTATGATGCAATATTGGACAAAAACAAAGAAAGGACACAGAATGACACAAAAACCAATTTGAAAAATATAAATTCATGCCGATATTTAATAAATGAAAAGAAATATGCAAATTTCAAAAAATGATCAATGTGTAGAATCATCAACTTTTTTTCTCTGTTCACTTTTTTCATATTATTACATCATCTTTTTGGTTAAATTTTAAGATCCTTGTCAATGAGAAATCAATGAACTAATCACTACAAGTTCTAAGGCAGACTGACTAGGTACTCCTTAAGAGATTTATTTTTATTTTTTTAACTAGAGGTATCCAAGTAAAAGTAAGTGCAAACTTTAGTACAATACTTGCTTTTAAAGCATGCTGGCATTCCTCATCCCACTGGATACACACATTTACCCCACGGGTGTCAGGACGATAATCCCAGGATACCCAAGGCTCCAGAGGGTCCAGCGGGTTTAGGAACAGCCCTAGAGTCAAAGCTGGAAATGGTTTCTAGTTCCAGCTCTGCTGCCTAATTGCTATGCCACTTTGGGCAAGCCCCATCCACTCTCTGGGCCTTTGTTTTTCATCTCTAGAGCAAAGAGGACAGGCTGCCTGACTGATTGGAGTCTAACCATTTACTGGTTTACTCCACACCCTGTGGTGGGCAGGTGGCAGAGGTGTCTGCTCCTCTTTCTGGTACCCCCCCACAGCCTCTCTCCAGGGCTAGGCAATTAACCTGCAAGCAAATGCAAAACAGATCCACTTTTTAAACCTATCAGGATGATTTTCAGATCCTGAAAGACACTGAAAGCCAGATTAAGATGTTTAGGTTCCCTTCTAAAGGCAGTAAGAGAAACTAAAAGAAATTTCAGCATGGAAGTGATGCAGGCAGGACTAAATGGATAGGAGGGAGCAAGGCCAGAGGCATTGAGGGTGTCTGGAAGTCCAAATTCCACTTCCCTGAGAATCAAGATGCCTCAGATGGAGATTACGCCACTTTGCCAAAGGTGACGTCTAATTAATTAGCAGTCAGGTCCCCTGGCTCCCAGGGTACAGCGTGTCAGCTATCAACGGAAAGACACCTGTGTGGGGCAAAGGCATCATTCAGAAGTTCACACGTCACACACAGATGCTCAGAGCTGCATTCTCAGCAAGTGGGGAGAGGCAGGGGCAGTACCGTGTTTGTCAGGCTGAAGGGGCACCTCAGGGATGGACAGGGCTTGGATGGCCAGAGTGAGGGCTCCTTCCTGTGCTTTCTCTGCCCCCCTTGCCAGCTGTTCCTCGAGGCTGCTCTGCAGAGTGCTGCTGGTTTCAATGCTCCTTTCCAGTTGCAACCGCAGAGCCTGGATCTCCATCAGGAGGCTGCGCAGGTCCCTGAAAGGATCCTGCCCCTTCCAGCCTTCTCCCGAGGCCTCTGCAGACATGTGCAAAGAGAAGCCCTGACATCTTCTACAACCAAAGGGTCAGCCATTGAAGGAACTCAATCGCGTTTTACACCCGCCACCACCATCGCCCTCCCTCTTCCTAAGAACTAGGTACAGTTTAAAATAACAACTTGACTTTAGAAACAAAAATATTGGCAGACTTAATTGCTGCTATTCCACAGGCTAAATAAGAGCTGGAAATTAATTTTCGCTTCTGGCCATAAAAGCCTAGCAAATTGCATACCAAACCCCGAAATTATGTCTAGTAGTAATAAAATCTATTTGGGCTAGAATTATAGAATGAAAGGGGATGATTTTAAGAGCCACAGTATATTAAAAAGACACAACAGCAAGAATAAGAAAAGCAAGTTGAGAAGAAAATAAAAGCTGTGAGATGACCCCTTTCTAGATCAACTTTCAATAGAGAGAAACCATCTGGAAAATTAGTTTAAAAAAAAAAAAAAACAAAACACCTCACCACACCTCAAAATTGATTCTGAAACATTAGACCTTATAGTTGAAGCACTCTGAGCTGGTATCTCTCTTGGGATACAGAGAGCACTGAGGCCAACAACCATCCCCAGAGCAATGCCCAGCACATGAGAGGTGTCCATAAATGTTTGCTGAATTAATGGGCAAAAAGTAACACACACTAGCAGGACGATAATAAAAGTCATTTCCCGAGTGCCTACTATGTGTCAGGTATCATGCTAGGATGCTTTTAATAAATGGTCTCATTCAATTTTCAACACAATTCTCCACACAACAGGTGCTGAGAGACACGTTTTACAGAGGCATGTATGGGCTCAAAGGGTGAAGTGGCCTGCTGAGGGTCAAATAGCTGGGAACAAGGGAGTGGGAACCCGGACCGTGGCTGGCCTGGGTGCTGAGCCTCAGTCCTTCTATGTTTCCTGCTGTTCCTTCAAAAGAAGAGTGGGTCAAAGCGCTAGCTTCAACACCCATCCATTCTACCCACGAGGCCAGAGAGGAGAGGGCTGAGCTCTACCCTCCTGCGCCTACAGCCGGCGGTCGGGTGGGCTTACAGCCCAAAGCACAGTAGCCTCAAGGTGAGAAGGGCCTCGGACCAGAGCCCCCCCGGTACCTCTCAGTCTCCTGTGCTCTTCATCCAGCTTCTCATACGCCTTCAGCTCCACTCGGAGGGACTGCAATAGCTTGTCATTCTGTGAGAGCAGCTGCTGCCTCAACTTCACCTCCTCTTGCACCCTAAGAAGGCCCCACAGGCATGAGAAGCACAGGTTAATTCTACCATAGGATAACTTATTCGAACCCCACAGAGCAGGCCAATTCTACCCTCAGTCACAAGAGTGTGGACCAAGAAGTGACAAGCCTGGTTAAGAATTCCAGTCACAGCTGCAATTTCCAAGCGCTCCCCGTGTCCAGCCCCGCACATACGTGATCTCATGTAATCTTCACAGATGCCCTAAACGGTCGGTGCTCTCTAACCCTCAGTTCAGAGATATGAGGAAACGAAACTCAAAAGGGCTGTTTCCTACCCAGGCATGCACAGCTCGGGAGGGGAGCCAGACTTAGACCCAGGACTACTTGGCGGCAAAGACGAAGATCTTGCTACCTCACTGCACCACCCTTGGTGATGACGGTAACTAAAAGAGTGGGGCATTCACGCGTGCCGACAGGAACAACTGATATGTGGAACCAGACAGACTCAAAGAGGGAAATGGCAAAAGGACCATTGGTGGGATCCTTTTAAAATCGACGGCAGAGCCATGTCACTCCTCTGCTCAGAATCTCCCAGTGGCTTCCCATGCCACTCAGAGTAAACCCAAAGTCCTCACACTGACTCTAAAGCCCGATGTGATTTGGCATCCTGCCAGCCCCCCCTCCGGACACACTGCCCTGCTCTGCCAGGCACAGGCCTAAGCCACTCTGCCTCAGGGCCTGCGCCTGTTATGCCTGAAATGATCTTTCCCAGGCAGCTGCAGCACTCACCTCCTCACTGCATTCAGCTCTCTGAGCAAATGGCATCTTTTCACAAAGGCCTTTCCTGATTCACCCTCGACAGAAAACAGCAACCCACTGCCAAGCCCTCTCCTCCTTACAGGATCTTTCTCCATATATTGCAGCCCCACCAGACGTATGATGTGTTTGTGTCTACTGCCTGCCGCTGTGCACTAAGGCAGAGGCCTGCATGCTGATTCCACGACTGCAGCCCAGTGCCTGGATGCGTGGTACGGCCAGCAGGTCACCGGGGAAGCACAGCCACTACCTGCTCAGCTCCTGGCCACTGCGGCAGACCTCCTGGATCAGCTGCTGGTTGTGTCTCTCCTTCTCACTGCCTTCCTTCTGCAGCCTTTCATTTTCTTCCTTCACACTGGCATACTCCCGCTGAAGGTGCTCCAGGCTCGCGGTCTTCCTGGAGAGGGACTCTCGTAATTTGTCATTCTCTTTCTGTTTATCTGCAAACACAAAAAGGCGCCACTGAGAAGGGCCACCATTTGTTTATTCCAACCTTATTATATAAATATAGCACTTCAAGAATACAAAAACGAATGAGATTCGATCTGGCATTTATGATTTTGGCATTCCAATTATCTTACACACTTTGGGCAGATAGATTTGTCAACATCAAGACTGCAGATTAAACGTCACTGGGATAAAATGGGCCTGTTTAATTTTCTATTAAAGAACAGGCCATGCAAACCTAGTTACTTTGCCTTCACAGAGCAAACAGCAGGTGGAAAGTATAGAGGAAAATGCAGGACCCAGAACTCTGGGAATGAGTGCTGGCCTGGCCGCAGGCCTTCTACCAGCCTAACACCAGAAGGCCGGCAGGGCTGTGCAGATGGCACCTTGAGGCCCATTCACTCCTCAGGCTGAGGACAGCACCTCTTCTGAGGAATAAAATACACCCAGAGGCACAAGAGACACCATGGTCAAAAGCAGGGGGCTGGAGGCAGAGAGGCCACATTCAAGAGCAGCTTCTCCATTTACTGACTTCATAACCTTGAGTGAGGCTCTTCACTTCTCTATGCCTGTTTCCTTACATGTGTTATTATGTGGATTCACTGAGCTCCCATCTATAAAGGGTTTACCACAGGGAGTCAGGAGCACTCTGGGGGCTGGAAGCTCCATAAAGATGAGTTGCCAGCAGTGCTGGTGGTGGTAACAGCTGACCTGCACCAGCACTACCTGTGCGATGTGACATTAGGGCCTTCACATGCATCGCCCTATTTAATCTCCAGGGCCGACTTCCGAGGCAGGCACTATTATTCTCCATTTTCCAGATAAGAAACTTCCCTAAGGTCACATGGCCAGTAGGTGGCAGAGCCAGAATTCAGACTCAGGTTTTCTGACTCCATTCTTAACCACAACAAGATAATTTCTAAGCAAGTATTCACCTCCTCCCTCGATGGCCAGACACATCATGCTGCCTACCCTTCCTGAACGGCCTAGACTCCTCATCGCTAACCTCTGGGCCTCTGTCTGCTCTCTTCCTTCGATTTAAAATGCCCTGGCTCCTCTCAATCTTCAGCACCTTCGCTAAGCCCTCCTCATCCTCTGTTCTTGAAGGCAAGCTTTTCCCCAGTCAGGATGCCTTCTCCAGGGTCCTGCAGTTCCCAGAGCCTGACTTTATCATGGCTGAGGTTCACGCTGGCCTGCCAAGATTGTCTGGCTGCCTCTCCCATCAGACTATGAGCTCCCTGAGGGAAGGGATGAAATCTCATCCATTTCTGTATCAGAGTCTACATAGCCCTGAAGTAGAACAGGAGATAGGAAATGTTTGCTGAGTGAATGAATGACTGACAGAGGCCCCAATTTCATCTCTTAAGCCAAAAGGAGCATCAATATCCTTTTAGGAAAAGTGGGATAAGCTGGCCCAAGTTCTAGCTCTACCACCTTCTAGCTCTGTGACCACAGGCTGGGCAATTCCCTAGGCCTCAGTTTCTCACCTGTCAAATAGGGCTAATGATACCTCATCCCAGAATTGTTTTTGGTAGTGAAAGATAATGTAAGTGAAAGCTCTTTGGGAGCCAAGCTCAAATAGAAGGAATTAAGAGAAGGGATCTTTATAAGAAGTACGGAATAAACTTTGCTGATAGTAGGAAATCACTAGTTGAGATTTTGGCAGTATTTTATTTCCAGCCCTTCTTTCTTCCACTGTGAACTAGGATGAGAGACACATGGCTAAAGGGGGGATAAGTGACAAGCAAATAAAATAACATTTACTGAGTCCCTACTAGAGACACTGTGCTGAGAGTTTTACACCGTTCAATTGTCACAACAGCCCTATGAGGTATTCCTGAACCTCTCTGATTCCAGTATTCTCAGCTATAAAATAGAAACACCTCACAGGGCTGCTGTGACAATTAAATGGTGTAAAGCCATCACAGAGCCACGGGATTCATACTTAGGGTGGTCAGACTTCAATGTCTGCATTCTTTCCATGACACAGAAGGCTTTGGCGTTCCAGGCTTCCAGTGACTCCTTTAATTCTTACCTCTGGATGCTTTAATGAGCATTGCATTGAGGGCCTGGTTCTGCTTCCTCAAGAAATGAATTTCTGATGTTAGAGAACTATGAAGTTCTGAACCAGAAGCAAAAATGTTTGTAGAACCTATAAAAACACACATAAAGACTGATTTATAAACAGTCTCCAGATCAGTATAGATGGAACTTTCTAGAAAACAGTTTTAAACAAAGAACACAACATACAATGAAAATCCCTTCTGTTAACTATGTAAGGAATTACCAGAGGCCAAAGAGAACTGAGAGTAAGCCTGAAAGAGGGGGCAGGAGGGGCTCCCCCACATCTTACCTAAGGTAGAACAAAGCAGAAGACCTGGGCCAGGAGTAGGGTGAGTGAGTGAGAGTCTTCACCTTCACAGATGTCTTTCCTGAGGTCAAAATTCATATCCAGCTGCCTGCCGGGCCTCACCACTGAGGCAGCTCTGTTACTCAGTCCACAGAGCCAAAGCCGAACTCCTCATCCTTCCAAACCTGCTCTCTCTCACCTGTTTCCTGCCTCAGGAGATGGTATCGCCACATCCCTAACCTAAGCTAGAAAGCTGGAAGTCATCCTAACCCCTCTCTCTTCCACTGCCCAATCAAGCAATCATGATGCTGCTGCTTCCTCCAAAATGCTTCTGACACAGGCCTACTCTTTTCAGTCCTAAAGTTCAGGCCTCGTCACTTTGCTCTCTAACCTCGCCGTCCTGCTATTCTGCCAATGGGGTTATTATCCTAAACAAAGTCCATTTAAGTTACTCTCTACTCAAAAACATCTGATGGCCCACCATGGCAAAAGACAATCGCACAATGAAACACAAGGGCCAATTTCCCAGTCTAGATACCCCTATTTCATAGATAACATTCACATTCACGGCCACCCTCAGGAGCGTGCCTACTGTGTGCAAGGTGCCTTCTCTATGTGGCAAGCAGATGCTTCCCTCCCTGTCCTCCACACTCACTGAGTCCACTTACTATACCAGAGAGCCAAAATGCCAGATTCCTGCTTTCCTAGCCACCCTGCAGTGAGGACATGGTCACGTGCCACCTCTGGCCAATGGGGCCTGACAGGAAGTCTGCTGGGGGCTTCTGGGAAAGATTTTCCACCAGGATGAAAAGAGGACAGGAGGAAGTTCCACCTTCTTCTTTCCCATGCTTTGGACACTGTCTGAACGACTGGGATGCTTGTAACTACAGCAGTCGTCACAGATACTAACCCAAACTGCTGTCACTGAGCCATAAACCTACCTTGGAACTACCTGCCTCTGGGTTTCTTGTTACGTGAAAAAACACAAATCCCTGTTGTTACCATCAGTTACTACTCCCATTCTGTTGTCTGCAGCTGAAAGCATCCTGGCACACAACTGAGTACCTATCCTATTCAAACTCCTTGGAGGGAAGGTACAGCATCAGTTCTCCAAGGAGCTGACAGCCCTTCCACTCTACAGCACTACCTTTTTCTTATGTTAATGATTCACTTACCACAATGTTATCTAATTGTTTTACTTACTGTGTCTCTCCCCAACATCTTCCTCCACTCTCCCCTGTGAACTCTGGTATCTTTTCAGAGACACCTGGGTTTGAACCATGGTTCTGGCTTCTTAATAGCTGCATGACCTCAGGCAAATCGCAACACTTCCCTAAGTCTCCATTAACTCAATAAAAATGATTGATGTTATTGTTACTGCTATTACCATTTATATTACTAAAATAATTAATGATAGACTGGAGCCAAAAATAGCACCAAAAAGTACTGTGAACAAGCAGGAAAAATTCTACAGAAGTCTAAGGTGGTAGCTTTGGAGGCAGTATTTCTTTGCAAAGAAATAATTAGGCCAAAGAACAGTTACTGACCGGCCTAAACCTGAGCTAGCGGGGCCCACTTCTGATGCTAGGAGGTCAGTCTTTCCTCTGAGGGTCATCACTACAGGCCTGTACAAGTGGGGACAAGCTGGAAGCTCTAACACATGAGAGTCTGGTTTTTAACAATATTCCACCTCAATATCGTAAGAAGCCATACCTTTCTCAGGCCTGCTCCCCAAGGTGAACATTTCACAGCAGGGGGAGGCAGAGCCACTTTTATTCCTTTGTCTTTTCAGACGCTGTGACAACATGGTGAGAACAGCACGTCTTTCCACCAATGTAAATACTTTATGAATGCTTTTGTAAACCTTCCCGTCAGAGTGAATTACTCTCCAGAGCAATTGCCTGCTCCACTGTAGCTGGTGGCCATTTGAGCCCCCAAATAATTCTATAATTGGATTTGCCAGGGAAAATGTAAAACAGAATGAATCTAATTCAGGCATTACCAAGAGTGAATGTGAAGGGCCCAGGCGTGTATTTCTTTCCTGTGTTTGATACAACTAATAACTCATATCAATCAATTTCCCTGAGGCTGAGGGGGGTGGATGCAGGAAGTGGGTGCAGTGAGCAAGAGGGAGGGAGGAGGGCCGGAGAGGGCGAGATGAGTCATTCGGTTTCCCGTGAAAGCTGCAGCATGCATGGTACTTTGGAAAGATGTCCCTCCCGGCTGGTAGCTACGATGGCTAGAGAGGAATGAGACCCGGACAAGGGCCCGAGGACTCAGGCGTGCTGCTGCCATGGAGCACTATCTTTCCAGAACTCAATTCTACCACCTCTAAAAATGGGAATGACATTAGGGTCCCTACCCATTGCAGAGCTTTGCAATGTTATACAGAATAAAATAGTAAAATAAAATTGATAGTGATGATAAAGGCAACTGTTTACTGAGTGAGGCACTGAGCAGGGCCCTACTCATAACATTGCCCCATTTAATCTTACAATGACCCTGTTTTATGAAACAATTAAGACTGGGAGAGATGAGTGAATTGCTCAAAGTCACAAAGCTAATAAATGGGACAGCAGGGTCCACACTCTGGCCAGTTCAACCAGACAAACTTGGGCTTTTCTGAGTGCGCCAAGCTGCTTTCAAGATGCAACAGCTTTACGGAATGAGAAACTCTCTCTAGAGCAGTAAGGAACGATGTCCAAGATATACTGCTCCATGACAAATGGACAGAATCATGGATATAGAGTATGTTACCTCTGGGGTGAAGAGAAGAATAAGAATACATGCTGCTATTTGCATTTTAAAAAACACTGTTAAGGATACAGAAGAAAAACAAGGAAAAAAGTGGAGAAGAGGGAAGGGAAAACAGGGTTACTGGATAAAGAATGGAGGTTTTTAATTTTGAAGCACATGAATGTCTTACCTATGTGTCGGGGGGGGGAATATTTTTAAGTTTTTCATGGACGATCATTCTATTCGGAGCTAACTGTGTTTATGCAGGAATATGTGTGATCTTTAGACTGGCATGTGAAATTTACCAGATTGCTAAAATGCAATAATCTGTTATAGATGAAAAGACAATATATTGCTTTGTTTTATCTTGAAATTCCTATCTATTTCTCTCCAGCTTCCAAAGTCAAATGAGGTGCCAGTCACAATTCAGGATACCAGAGGCTGGCAGACTTCTCTAAGATAGAGAAATGAACATTTATCAAGCACCTGCTTTGTACACAGATGCTTACTCAGGCAAATGCGTCACAGTGAAGCACTCATAGACATGTACAGCCCTTTGGGAAGGTCTTTCCTTACCTTGATCAAATTCAGATCCTTGCCGTTCCAACTGTTTCCGTAGCTTATCATTTGTTTTAATAGATTCTTCTAAACGCTTTCTCAAAGTTCGAATTTCCTGTATGTGTTCCATTAGTAAGTCTACAGGAAGGAAGCCATTTTTAATTTAAAGTCTGAAACCCCAACAAATTGAATAATTTATGGATTATGCAGGGATCCTGAAATTCCAAACAGTATTGGATGTATTAAGATAGTGAGCAACTGGCAATTCTTTCCTAGGCATGGGGAGGGTGAGCTATTTCCCACAGCCCACAGACACACTTCTATAATGATTCTCTGCAGTCCTGCATGGGAAGATATTTTACATCACATAGAAAAAATTATATTCCATACAATTTTAATGCTAACTCTAATGTAGCCTTTTATTCTTCTAAATATCAAATATTAATTTAAAATCTTCCTTATGGTGAAACTAACAGATCACTTTCAAGTCTGCTTGAATTGCCCGAGAGTTGATTAAACTACCTTCATAATGAATCCAGATATTTTTGAGACTAATTTTTTGAAAGGAATATGTTACCCGTTTATCATTTACTAATTTAAGACTCAAATAAAGCAAAACAATGCTAGTGAGAATGGTAATAAGAAAAGTGATCTCAAGAGAACATCTTATTAGCATGAGTATAAATGTGTATGTTCTTTTGGGGCTACTTCTATCATTAGCCTTAGAAAAGTTATTTTCCAATGTCTGTTACCAAATAATTCAACTTTTAGAGCTCTATTTAAAGAGACCACCAGAGATGCTGACAAGCATTTGCCAGAATGGAAGAAAAGGTTCATCTCAGCATTGGATGTAACCATAAGAACTGAAGTAACTCCAATTGTTAAATAAAAAACTGTAGAACATTCATGATGATGCAGTATTACATAGCTATTAAAATTGTTATGAAGACTATATATCATAAAAATATTTTAAACTAAATCTTAGATCCAAAATTGATTATTCAACATAATCACAACTTATAGAAAAAAAAAAAACAACAACAACATTCAGTTTCTCCCATATACTCACTCAACAATCAACACAGAAGACTTCTGTGACCAAATGTGAGGGGTTTTTCCCCACAGACTAAGCAAACAGTTCTGCAGCAGACACCAGCCGGGTGTCTTCTAATTCGGTTGGACCTGAAGATAGTGTCAGATCCACAGGTTGAGGGCTCAGTCCCAAGACTGCCCCCCTCCCACAACTTCTGATGCCAATTCCAAGCCCCCAACTGTTTCACCCATGCCTCTGACCAACCGACTAAAAATTCGGTTCCCTCACCCGCCTCCTGGAGTTGGATTAATTTGCTAGACTGGCTCAAAAACTCAGGGAAACATTTGCTTATGTTTACTGGTTCACTATGAAGGATACTGCCAGGAAGACCAAATATATACTTCACAATATCACAGAACTCTACTTAAAAATTTCTACAGACAAGGAAAGACACAAATATGTGAAAGAAGGAAATATATCTAAATATTAATAGCAGTTGCCTTTAGGTGGCAGATTTTAGATTTTTCAAAAATTCTGTATTACATTTTAACATAATACTTAATAATACATAACATTTTAAATTTTCCAAAATAAGCATGTATTTGTTCAGCCTCTGCCACATCTCACTTTAACAAAGAAAGAAGGAGGCACAATTCCAATCCAGGGGTAGGTTTCTAGAGTCAGTGTTTAAAGCATCATCACATTAAGTATCCAAAGGCAAAACTAATGTCTTTAATTTATCAATTAGGGTATACTCAGTATATCTTAGTAATGTTTGTTTTAAAACATTACACTAATGTTATGACCCAGTTTTAATTCCTCCAAAATGACTTTCATTTAAAAGTAGCACAATGTTACAGATCTTTTCCTAATTAAATAGTAATTTTACCATGAATCTGAATGTTTATGAGATGACTTAATTCCCAGACTTTCAGCTATCTCCTGCTAATGCCAGAAGTGTGGCAAGTAATTTGGTGGAATGTCCTAACTCTCGCTGCAGCACAGCACGAAGAACTCTGTCTGCAAAAAGCTACCGGCATCCACAGCACTGCACTTCCACACTCTTTAAACTCCTGGCACCCACGGCACTGTGCCTCCGCGCTCCTTAAACTGCTGGCGCCCACTGCACTGCACCTCCCTGCTCCTTAAACTTCTGGCGCCCACGGCACTGTACCTCCGTGCTTCTTAAACTTCTGGCGCCCATGACCCTGCACCTCTGCCCTCCTTGAACTTCTGGCACCTACGGCACTGTATCTCCGTGCTCCTTAAACTTCTGGCACCCACGGCCCTGTACTTTCCGGCTCCTTAAACTTCTGGCGCCCACGGCACTGCACCTCTGCCCTCCTTAAACTTCTGGCGCCCACTGCACTGCACCTCCGTGCTCCTTAAACTTCTGGCGCCCACAGCACTGTACTTCCCGGCTCCTTAAACTTCTGGCGCCCACGACCCTGCACCTCCGTCCTCCTTAAAATTCTGGCGCCCAGGGCACTGCACCTCTGCGCTCCTTAAACTTCTGGCGCCCACGGCACTGTACTTCCCCGCTCCTTAAACTTCTGGTACCCACTTCACTGCACCTCCGCGCTCCTTAAACTTCTGGCACCCGTGGCACTGTACCTCCCCGCTCCTGCCTTGATGTCCTGCAAATCTTCTTCCAGCATCTAGTCAGGTCGGAGTCACTCAGGAACTTTTCTGTTTGACTGCAACCTTCCTTGCTGGTTTATCCAAGTCACACACTCATGACTGTGAGAAGGGGACATAAATGCTTAGCAGCCATTGAAACATGCCATCTTCCACTGAGTCTATGGCCAGGAGGCAGAATCATTACTCGGGCTTAAGGAAACATTCCCAGTTGAACTGGACACCACTTATTAATTATGCAGCCAAACTGAAGAAAAGGAAACACTATACTAGCCTTTACAAAATGGGAGAAAAATCTCTCACTTAGAATAATGCCCTTTTGACAAATGCTAATTCTTTAAAAACGTAAATCCAATAAGCAACCACCAAAAAAAAGTGTGCATCTCTCACCTAGCAGGTCCAATTTATAGAATCTGTATTAAGAAAAGCCCCCAAATAAGGGAACAGCTTCATGTTCACAGATATCCCCTGCAGCCTTGTTTACAATTGTGAAATCTGGAAATGGCTTAAATGTTCAGCGACAGGGGAACAGAAGGCAAACTGCAATTCAGCCACTCAATGGACTATTCTAAAGCCACTAAAAATGATGTTATGTAACAACATGTCAGAAAGCTTATGATAGAATGGTAAGTGAGAAAAATACGAAATTATCTCTCTACACAATCATAAATATGACAAAAGACAAAAGAAAAACTAGATGCAGAGAGCAAAAGGCTGAAGACACACCAAAAAAGATGATGGTGGGCTTACTGGGATGGCTCCAGGGAGTACTGTCCCACTTCAGGTAACCCACTAAGAGGGCATAATAAGCCCGAGGTCATGGGTCCACAGAGGAATAAGAAATAGAAGAAATGCCTAAAAGGTTCTACATTAGAAACAGAACAAGGTTGGGGTGGTGGACAGGGTGAAGGGTGGAAAAAGAGGAGCAGGCAAGAGGGAGCAGAGGGAACTGCCTAGTGAAAACAATAGGGACCTCAAGAGTTCCAGTTTAAATCATTTGGGTTGCTGCATTGTAAACTCCACTCTCCTTGTGGTTCCTCAATCAAGTCTGCACCAAAGCCTCATGGGAGTGGTCTCTGGGGATTCTCAGAAAGTCACTGAGTTACACGCTGAATGGATACAATACAGAAGGAAGTGGCACTAGGGACAGGGAAACAATTTGTGGTGTGACCTAAATTTGGGAAAGGCAGAATGCAGAGCCAGAAATGACCAAGAAAAACCAAGTACTCAGAAACTCACAAAAACTGCAGAGAGATACTGCCAGCAACCCAAAGAAACTAGGTCTAGATGACGCTGCTGGAGGACCCCAGCTGATACCTCAGTTACGCCACCAATGTGGACTTCACACTCTGGGTATGCCTTCTGTCTTCAAACTGGGCTCCTCTGAGTCCTGAGGGTCCTCAAGAAGCCTCAGAGGCCACCACAGGACGAAGGCACTGTGCTTATCTCTTTCACACACCACATGGGGCCGCTGTGAAAATTTTCATCTGCTAACTCAGTCCATGGTCGGAGGCAGAACAAAGGTGTTATGGACTGAATGCTTGTGTCTCCAAACTTCCTATGTTGAAGCTCTAAGTCCCAATGTAATGGTACTACCAAGTCGGGGCTTTGGGAGATGATAGGATCATGAGGGTAGAGCCCTCACAGTGAGATCAGTGCCCTCATAAAACAGACACCAGCTCTCTCACCTTCCTTCCTCCACGTAAGGATACAACCAGAAAATGGCAGTCTGCAATGTGGAAGAAGGCCCTCACCAGAGCCCACTCATGCTGGCTGTACCCTGATCTTGGACTTCCTAGCCTTCAGAACTGTAAGAAATAAATTTCTGCTGTTTATAAGTCACCCATTCTATGGCATTCTGTTATAACAATCCAACTAGACTAAGACAAAAGGCCTGACCCAATGGGCCATGGGTCACACTAAAGGAAAACAAAGTAGATTCCCACAATCACAAATGTTGTATTTATATAAAAATATCAGAACAGGCGGCTAGATACTCTTGGGCAACTCAAAGGAGAAGAGCCTTTGAACCGACCCTGCCTAAGGATGACTTTGAAAGAAACAATAGGAAATTAACCAAATCTGCACTGACATACAAGTTCAGTGACACACAGCCTGCAGGAAATGGCAAGTCATATATTAAGTCGTCATTTAAAAAATAAAAATGACTTTTCCCCAATTGCCAACCCTTTCAACAACCATAGCTTTCTCCAGTGATAAATGATACCCTGAATGACCAGCATTAGCCCTAATGGGATCTCCTTTCATCAGAGAAATATTCAAATGTCACCACACTCTGCTTACTAAGGTAAGACGGCAAACTATTGTTTTAATCAGGCCATGTTTAAAATGCTTAATGAAGCTTAGCTTACCTTGAGAAAAATTGTTCACCATAACTGAAGTCTTCTCCGTCTCATTATCTTGCTTCTGGTCTTGTGAGAAGGACTTTTCAGACGTTTCATAATCAGAGAGCACATGAGAGGCTGAAGGCTCAGGAGATTCAGGTAGAAGATGTTGGTAGGTTAAGTTGTCTTCCTCAATCCTTAACCATTGAGATTGAAAGATAAATCGTCTCCCATGCTAAAATCCCAAGTCAGGACTATGACTTACGAATACTTACAATTACTTTACCCTTAGTAACTTCCCCATGTTTGCAACTTCAGTCAGACCTTTTATTTCTCTACAGCATTAAGCAATGACATTCTAAAAGCAAGAAAGGCTCGGTGGGCTTGAGTTTGGAGCCAACAAGGGGAAGCAGCGGGTTGTGCCTGTCCCACAGCCTGGTTTACAGGGGAGGGACCCAAGAGGACTTGGGTCAACGGTAGCTGTTTACCAAATAACCTCTCTATACCAAGCATTTGAGATTTTAGTTGGGCCTCACAGAAACCCTTTGAGGTAGGGATTACTATCCTCATTTACAGTAGGGGAACTGGGGCTCATCATAAACTGGCCGACTGTCTCACGGCTTGGTCAGAGGCACAGTTTAGATTTCAACCAGGCCTGCCTGGCTCCAAGGCCCCAGAAGAATGTGACAGCCCAGCCCAAAACCATGAGGTGGCCTATGGATTTAAAAATCTCAAAACTCTCACGGTTTCCAAGCAGGTTTCAATATCATCATTCTAGCAATCATCTGGTTATTAACTTGTATTTCCCAAGGACCACCTAAGCCATGAGAAAAAAAAAAGCTGAATGCTGTGAAAAGGCCACATGAATCTCCATTATAGATAAACTCCTTAACTGATGCTTTTTTTTTTTCTCCCACATTTTCCTATTACTTCTTGTCAGCAGCCACAGTCTCATTATTCATGAGCTAAGACAAGAGCAAAGACTCCAAAGCTGCAATGCATTCATTAACAGGTAAACACCTGATGCAACTTTGCCCAGACAGTGTGATGGATGCACAGGCTTGCTGCTGGCTTGCAGAAGTGCAGCATGGGCCAAGGGCACCCACTTAATTGGCTTAGAAGTGGCCCATGTGAGTGCTAAACTACAGTTGAGAGAGGCAGAACAGAAGGCAAAAAACAAATCTGTCAGAAATGAAAAGGAGTGACACATTGGTTGAGGAGGCTAAAACAGGTTCCATCCCTCAGTCCAACTCCTTCTGCAAGCAACCCCAGCAGTCTTCCTAAATGGCAAATGTGATCATGTCCAGCCCGGCTTACCTTCCTTCGAAGACTCCCTACTTCCTACAGAATAGGGTTTGGACTTTTAACACATTTGAGGACCAGCCCAACAAAACCCAGCCTGCCTCTCCTGCTTTGACCCTCTATGTGCCAGCTACATGCTCAAAGGGACTGTGTCTCCTTTGCCTCAGGCATGGACACTCTCCCGACAGCCCCCAGCCCCTTCAACTCTCACCCTTTAGATCTCAGTTAAGAATGTCCCCACTCTGGGAAGCCTTCCTTGCCCTCTCTAAAAAATGCCAGTGGGATATGACCTATTATTACAAGAATGGAATTGGAGAATTGAACTGGCAGGGATCTCTAACAATATTGCAGTGGGAGAAGAGTCTTTCTTTTAAATTTACAGAAGCCCTGATTAAAATGTCCTCCTGTGAGCTGTGACACCTCTCTGCCTACTCGCTCTAATGATGCAAGTGCCCTTCATGATGCCAATAAAATCTACAAGTCTGCACCCTAGACTGGTCTCTATTTTATTCCCAGAAGCCCAAAGGACCACATCTTTAAAGCAGAGGAAAGCACACAGCAACATTAATAGCACTCAGAATCTTTAACAACTAAATAAAGGAGGGCAAGACCTTGGCATTTTCAGTTGGCCATAGAGACAAACTAAGAAATTACGCAATTCATTTATTCCATGAATATTTTCTGAACTTCAACTACATGCCAGCAACTTGGAGCTGGAGCAGGTAGAGATATTCAAGACATAGGCTTTGCCCTCAAAAGACAATGTGGAATAACAGGAAGAGGACACGCATTGGATGGAGTGTGACAGATTCAAGTTCAAATCCTAGCTCTACCTCGTAATGGCAAGTATGCAACTCTGACCCATGGCTTCCTCATCCTAACATAGTTACTTCAAACTTTATATGGTGAGAACTAGTAAATGTGAAATGCTTACGGCAGCAGCTGACACACACCAATACCTAATGAATACTAGCTAGCTCCTTTCCTCTTCCAAGGAATTCTGGGAATAGAAAGATAAATGTAGAAAGCATTACAATACCATGTGGTAAATGCTGTAATGTAATTATGTCCAAGTGCTACAGCAAGAATCACTGATGCTGGGATGTGGTGGAGAGGGAGGGTACTGGGGTGAACCAGGTTCATTTACATTTGAATGGACTCTGAAGAATGATTTTCAAACTTGAAGAGGAAGAAGGTAGAGTGCACAGACATGGTGTGGGGAACAACACAAAGCCAAATAGGACTAAAACATGGGGTCCATCGGGGAAGGGAAGCGAGGAGAACGCACAGGGGAGAAGAGAACTGGGGTCAGACTGAGAAGGGCCTCAAATGCCAGGCTAAGGAGTCTGGAGTTTATCTTGCTGGTATCTGGGAGCCAACAAATGAATATGTCATCTGGTTCAAATCACCTGATAGAAATGACACAAGTGAATGAAATGAATGAATGAAGGCAACAGAACATATGGCATGAGCTCTTGGTTTTGTATGGCCATTGTCAGTTCCATAGATGTTTATACCTTATTTACAAGAAGCAGGAAACAAACAGAATGGGAAGGAGTCAAAATATTTTAAAAGCTGGCAGGTAAATCAGACCTGAAAAGTCCTGGGAAGTCTTCTTAACAAATGCTACACACTCACCTCTCCATCAGTTCATTCTGGGTGTTCATTTTCACTCCAACTGACTTTCCTGGAAGCAGAAATAACATCAAGAAAGGAGGAGAAAAAAAAAAGTGTTTAAGTGTTCCCTAATAATTTCCTGCTCATACATTTGCAGAAGCACTATTCCACTTGTTTAAATGCTCTATAACAATCCTGGATATTTAAAGTAGGATTACCAAGAGTACAGTTCAGACTATAGACTTCTCCTTTATCACTGCACTGACACTAGTTCTAGGTGACAGCACTGAATCTAAAAAGCAATCACGAGGCATTGCTGGTGCAGGTTCTTTTTCTTTCTCTCAAACTCTGATACTAACAGAATATATGCTCATTACAGAAAATGGGTAACGGAATCAAGAAAAGACCAATATCCTGGCACTCCCATAGCCAAGTTACTGGATTTCCTTCCATTCTTTTTTTCGTGCATTTTGGCATGGAAGATACTATAATACAACATAATTTTTTCACTCAGTACGCTATTATAGCAATTTCTCTTACTAAATTTGCTTCCGAAACATTTTTAATGCCTGCACTAATATTCCATTGTAGGCATGCACTACCACAATTTTGCCAGTTCTCTATTTGACGCTTAGGTCATCTCCAAATTTTCACTTTTATAAACAAATGAAATAAGCATCTTTGTGCATACAGCTTTATCTGCATTTTAATTATTTCCTTAGGAAGGGTCTCAGAAGTAGGATTTAAACTAGGGAAAGGAGTACATGAGTACAGTTGAAAAACCCACTGTCTACAGCAGGGGAAATGATTTTTAAAAATAACAAAAGAAAACAAAATATAGCTCAGAATGTAGCTGGGCAAAAGATGCTCTGCTCTCTTCCTGCATGTCATCATTTGCTGTTTGAAAGGAAGCACATGAGCCCAGATTTCAAAGAGACTAACAACTTTATTTTAAAAATACTTCAGAACCCTGGAAATTGCAGGCTGGGATGAGTTCTTTGAAGAAACTGATGCGTGGCTAAAGAAAAAAACAAACTCTTCTATAGTTGTACTTGAAAAATGAGACTATAATTAAACTGCACCCACACATGCAATTTTCAAAACTATTCCTAAAAGGAAAAGTTCTCAAACACCACAGTATAGAGGAAAAGATCACTGAATCCTTGCACATTTGCTTTAAGTCTAGAAGTTTCCACCTACGAACTCACAAGGCTGGCTGGCATAGCCACCCAGGTTCCCTATCACCCACCAGGCCAGCCACCTGGGCATCAAGAGTCAGTGCAAGATGCTGAGTGGTGGAAAGTCACCTACCACGGCAGGGCACTGTCACCATCAGAAATGAGTCACACAGGCCTGAGTGACCAGGCACCAGGGCCTGAGTATGGCTCTTTAACATCTGCTATCTCCTTCAGGCCCCACAATGATCCTATGAGCACGGTGTTAGTATCTCTGTTTTAAAGCAAAGAAGTGAAAATCCAGGAGGTTTAATGTTTCAACTATCCCTTTGTCCGATCACACTCTCCCTTACTTTACTACATTTTATAGCTAAGCAAGGGAGATGGAGAGATCCTTATAGCTACTTCAGTCACAAACCTATGCCTCTTGGTTACATCCTGGCCAAAAATGGCATGATATTTTGGCTTCTTGAAAGATAGATAGAGGTTGACAGGCCTTCATCAGTGGATGCTCTCAAAGACTCCACATTTCTGTCCTCTACAATCCTCCTCAAGGGGGAAATCCACACCTGACTGAGTCAGATTTCAAGACCTTTCCTGGAAGAACCAGTTTGTAAGACCATCCCTAATGGGCAGGGACAACTGTATGTTAAAAGAACAGCTTAGTCAACATTTTTCATCTCATACCTGCACTGGGCTGCTTACCAACATTTAGCAGATAACACCGACCCTACAGACCCTGAGAATGGACCATCAGTGCCAGCCCAGCCTTCCAAAAAGCTTAGGACTTACTCAGGCACTAGCCAGGCAAACAAAGTAACATGACATTCTGCTTCACATTCTCACTGTTTTGTTTTTGTTTTTTTTTTTGAGATGGAGTCTTGGTCTGTCGCCCAGGCTGGAGTGCAGTGGCATGATCTCGGCTTACTGCAACCTCCGCCTCCTGGGTTCAAGCAATTCTCATGCTTGATCCTCCTGAGGAGCTGGGACTACAGGCACACGCCACCACACCCAGCTAATTTTTTTGTATTTTTAGTAGAGACGGGATTTCACCATGCTGGCCAGGCTCGTCTCAAACTCCTGGTCTCAAGTGACCCACCTGCCTTGGCCTCCCAAAGTGCTAGGATTACAGGCGTGAGCCCCTGAACCTGGCCACATTCACATTGTTCTTTAGTTGTGTATCTTCCTCAGGAACTTCACAGGGTGGCGACCCTTGGTTTGGGGCAGGCTTTAAGCATTCCAGGTCTCCAGATCTTAAACCCATCAAAAACCTCTCCTCCATTCCTAACCAAACCCATGACCACACCAGGAAGTGTCCTGATGCCACCAGCAGCATGAGTTTCCCCTTCAAATAAGAGACCCTTGAGGAGCTTGCAACAACTCAACAACAACTGTATTCCACCCGTTCCCCTATTACTGTAACAGAGTTCTTTAAAATCAAGTGACAAATAGTTACTGTAGGATTCACAGGGAGATCACAACAACTAATGCACTGAATTTCTTGATAAACTGCCCCCACACAGGTAACAGGGTACCATCTGTCTAGCTATTCAAAAGCTTAGGATGCATGTCATGAAAATGCTGCTCCCATCTCTCAGGCAAATCTTGTTGCTACGCCTAAGAGCTGTGTAGTGTGAGGCAATAGGAGGACTTCATCGTTTCAAATAAAAAACATCTAGTTATCCCATCCATAACTGAACAAGCAAGAGAAGACTATTATGCCAGACAAACTTATAACTGGTTGACCCAACTTCAGTTTCCTCTCTGCACTGATCCATTCTGTATAGTGCTACCACTTAAGAAGCCTCTTTTGAAACAGTACTTCCCAGCTCAAAATCCATCAGTCCCACAGAGTGAACTTCAAATCCCACAGCCTGGCATCTCCTACATGACCCAGATGTTTCTTCCTTTCCACCTCTCTGGTAATTGGTAGAAACTAATTCTATTCTATTTTAATATTTACAGTGCTCCTCCCAGGTGCCTATGCCAGACACTGAGGATACAGAAATGAATGAGGAGCTACCCTACCCTCAGTGAGTTCACCTGAGTGGAAAGGGTGGACCCAAAAGACAATTACACTACAGTGCTGTGATAAGGGGCTGCAATGGATGCTGTGGGAAGGCACACAGAGGAGACAAACAGAATCTGGCCTGGACCATCAAGGAACATTTAGGGGAGGTGGCAATGGAGCCATATCTTTGATGGAGGGAAGAACTGCTTTATAAAGGTGGGAAGACACCAAGGGGCTCTGGGGAGGGCAGTTCCAGGGATTCTTAGGAGGAAAAACCCTCCATTTTCTCTGAAAGCCTGGATCACTCTGTTAACCAACATGCATACTCCATTGTTGTCATAGTAAGTCAAAAAGTATCTGAGACAGATCTCAACCAGTTTTGAAGTTTCTTTTGTCAAGGTTATGGACCATGACAAGTGACACTGCCCCAGGAGGTCCTGAGAACATGTGCCCAAGGTGATTGGGTTACAGCTTGGTTTTATATGTTTTAGGGAGACATAAGATATCAATCAATATATGTAAGGTATACACTGGTCTGGTCCAGAAAGGCAGGACAAATCAAAGTGGGTGGCGGGCTTCCAGGTCATAGGTGGATTCAGACATTTATCTGATTGGCACTTGGTTCAGTTATTATCTAAAGACCTGGAATCAATAGAAAGGAGTGTCTGAATTAAGGTAAGCGGTTATGGAGACCAAGGTTTTTCTTATGTGGATGAAGTCCCAGTGGTGGCCACCTCCAGAGGCAAATGTTTTCTACTCAGATCCTTAAAAGGTGCTGGACTCTCAGTCAATCTCTTCGGGATCAGAAAAAGACCTGGAAAGGGAAGGGGTTTCTCTATAGAATGTAAGTGTTCCCTACAAGAGACAGCATTTCAGGGCCATTTCAAAACATGTCAAAGAAATATATTTTGGGATAAAATTCTTTGATTTCTTTCAGAGCCCTGCTATCTGTCATGTGATGCTATAATGGAGTCAGGTTAGAATTTGGTTTCTTATTGCTACAGAGTCTGTTCTGCCAGCCTAAGGATCTCTATTTTAATGTTAATACTGGTCAGTTGTGTGCCAACTCCAAAGGGAGGAGAGTATAATAAGGCATGACTGACCGCCCCCACTTTCCCATCATGTTCTGAACTAGTTTTTCAGGTTTTGGTGGGTTCCCTTAGCTGAGGGAAGGGTCCACTCAGCCAGCTATACGATTTACAATTTTAATTTTGGTTTACATACCTTCCTGAGCTCCCACTATTTGTCAAGCAGGACACCCTTTAAATCAGGAGTGTCTATTGGGTCTGTTGTTTGGCCAGAAATTTAAAAATGAAAGAAATCAGGGTTGTCCAATCTTTTGGCTGCCCTGGGCCACACTGGAAGAAGCACTGTCTTGGACCACACATAAAATACACTCACAACAGCCAATGAGCTTAAAAAGAAAAATCCATAATGTTTTAAGAAAGTTTACAAATCTGCATTGTGCCACATTCAACGCCATTACGGGCTGCATGCAGCCGTGGGCCACGGGTTGGTCAAGCTTAAATAATGTCATTTCATCCTCACAAACATCTCTATAGGACAGGTACTGCTATCCCCCCTACAGGAAATCTGGCCCTTCAAGGGATAAATGACCCATAAAGCTGGGATCTGAACTCTAGTCTGTCTGACTCCAAAGGTCTTGTTCTTTCCAACCCAACACCCTTGTGACAGCCTCTATCACAAACTCAGATGTGAATATCAAGTGCAAGCTATAAACAAACCAGGGGTGGGAGGGGGTGGAAGGAATAAATTTTGCTTCCACTTCAGGTGAACAAAGAAAGTTTCCTGGAGGACAGGCAGAATTTCTCTAAATTTCTCTAAATGGAAAGGCAGTAAAAGTCTTACAGAAAAAAAATAATGGTTTGAACAGAATCATGGAAGAGGGGAAATGCAAGGCTTGGCCCACAGAAATGTTTGACCAGTGCATCCAATTTGATAGGAGTGTGAGAAGTACAATATCATGGTGGTTAGGAGCGTAGACTGTGAAAGTGAACTACGTGGACTCAAATTCAGACTCTGCTCTTCCTGTCTGACTTAGACCAAGTGAATTAACCTCTCTGTTCCTCACTTGTTAATAAATGAGGATAATAGATAATACTTCCTCTTAGGCTGAGAATAATGCCTGGCATATTGCAAGCACCCAATAAAGATCTGCCTTCCCCACTCCCTCATTGTTTCTCCTTCAGCTGCATCATTATCATCATCATCATCATCATCATCAGAGGGTGGTGGGCTGGCAAAGGCCCCTTCCAGACTGTGGAAGGCCTTGAGAAGAAACCAAGTTTCAGGTTCATTTCTATCAGCAGAGAACTGAGGCAAGGGTTTCCAAGAGCTATCTTTGTTCATGTGGTGACCTCACTGATCAAACTGTCTTCTTTGTACCTTTCCCAGTGTCAAACACAGCTTACTCAAAAATACCTGCAGACGAAACACCACCTGCCTTATTCATATAACAGCTCTTTGGAGGCACCAAGAACAAGGATACAGTGGAAACTCTGGCTGCAACACCAGTTCCTGATCTATTTAGATCCCAGCCCTCTTGGGAATCTAAGTTATAGA
>NW_012103743.1:2318451-2322036 GCF_000951045.1 Mandrillus leucophaeus | reverse complement strand
CTAAGAAAGAGCTACCTCTGTGTTACACTTTAGTTCCTAAGAAAAGGAGCTGTGGTGAGGTTTCTGGGACTTTTATGCTTTTTGTAGGAGAAAATCAAGTTCTATGTTTGCGTTATCTGCTAAGCCTAAAATGCTTCATCTGCCTGCAGAACCCACAAAGAATAAGTAGGCTCTCCTTGGGCATGTCAAGGTAAATAACTAAAAAATAAATCAAAGGGAGTGGCTGGATGAGGGAGGGAGGGCAGCTGTTGCTCTCTCAGCTCTCCACTTCCTAGGGCCTAGAGTGAGGGCCTTCAAGAAGAAAAGAAGCCAACAAAAAATGACTTGGGCCTGGAAGATACGGCTTTATCATGAGGACTCAGATATTTCTCCACTAATAAAATGAAAACTAGCTTATTTAGAATACCCTTAGCTAGAAGGAAGTAGGTTTTTATAAAGCTGGGAAAAGTCAGGTACTCCTATATACCCTGGTCCTCAAAAGTCCTGGGAACTGGTGTTAGCAAAACCAGTCTACAGCAGGTCTAAGCTGCTGGGCCCTTTGGAAAAGCTGGGGGAAAACATTCACTAGGCCCAAATGGGTAAACTACCCCATGTTCTATCCCAGAATTAAACGAACTATGTGGGCCATCATAAGCCATCTATTTTGTACATATGAAGACAAGAGGAACAGAGTCAAATCCTGGTTCCACCAAGTCAGTTGTGACTTTGAACAACAAACTCTTATTTGTTAAGTCTAAGTTCCTCACCTGGAAAACAGGCTGTTCTGAGGATTAAGCCCCAACTCACAACAAGTACAAATACTAATAAGAACTCAGTACATAAGAACCAGGCATTCAGCACTGAGGCAAGCAAGGCTTCACATCCATAATTTAATTCCTACAAAGACTCTACCAATTAGGTATTAGAATGCTAAATTTACAGGTGAAGAAAGAAACTGAGGCAAGGAATTAAGTAAATTTCCTAACATACACAGCTTACAAGTGGGAAGCCAGAGCTCTAATCTGGCCAGCCCAGTTCCAATGACTGCATTCTTCACCACTAGGCCCATTTATTTAGATATATAAGGTTATATCTCTATGCCTCAGTTCATCATCTATAAAACTGAACTAATACATTTTGCCTCCAAGGTCATTGTGAAGTTTAAATCAAATAACCTATATAATACCAACTATAATACAAGTAGCTCTAGTAGGAAAAGTTTTTTGTCCAGAGACCTGATTTGAATCCCAGCTCTGCCATTCACTCCATAAATGGTCACAGATGAGTTGCTCACCCTCAATGGGCCACACTCTCCACAGCTGTAACACTGGACTCACTGATTAATTTATTCATTCTCTCAAAATATGTGTTGTGTGTCCACCATACACCAAACGTTATCTACATCCTAGCACTACAGCAACAAACACAACAGACAAGATCCATGCACCTTTGTGGGACTTACTTTCTACAGGGAAGGCAGAATAATCAACATATAACATGCAAGATGGTTAAGATGGTTATGGGTAGTAAGCACATAACATGCAAGATGGTTGTGGGTAGACCGGGGAAAATAATGCAGGGCAAGGCAAAAAGGGGAATGTCAGTGATAGGCAGGGGTGCCTCGCTATTTCATAAAAAGCTGTCAAAGAGCACCTCGCTGATATGATGACATTTGAGACAAGGCCTGAAGGGATCAGGGACACCAGAGAGAAGAGAAAGTGCAAAGCCCCTGAAGGAGGAGCTGGTTTGGGCATGCTAGAAAAACTGCAGGGTCAGTAGCTGGTGCGGGGAAGCAGGAGAGGGTGGGGCGCCAGGAGTAAGGAGAGAGCGCAGCCAGGGCAATGGTACAGGGCTTTGGAGGCCCTTATCTGGACTTTTACACTGAATAAAAAGGAAAGGCTTTGATTTGGGGGCAGAGATGGGACATGATCTGACTTACATTTTTAAAAGATTATTGATTACTGTGTGGAAATGCACTACAGTGAGGCAAGGATGGAAGCCCAGAGGCCAAACAGGAGAGGCCTGCAGCATCCAGGTGAGACAAGAGAGGCGAACTGAAGCGGTGGCAGCAATAAGGTCGTGAGGACTGATGGAAGACATGCAGAAGGCAGGGCTGCACAGAGGCAGCCAGGGAGGGAGAGGAGAACTGAACTCTCAGTGGCATCATCTGGAAGCCAAGTGAGCCAAGGAGGGAGGAATCAACACGTCAAATACTGCTGCAGTCTGAGTAAGATGAAGACTGAAAATTGATCCTTGGATTTGGCAAAGTGGAAGTTGTTAGTGTTGGGCAAACTGTTTCAGTGGAGGGGTTGAGATGACTGAGAGTCCAGTCCCAATGGGTTTAAGAGAGAAAGGGAACTGGAAAGCAATACTAATGGAGATAAAGGGAAAGGACAAAAATAATGACTTCACAGAGCAATTTAAAAGGATACAGTTTTGACTCTGAAATCATATTCATGTTATGCATATTCAAAAATTAAATCAATAAAAATAGGGTAAAAAAACTCTAAAATTGAATACAAATAAAAACAAACAAATCTAATTGTGTTTCAAATGACTAACCCAACAACGGCTGTACAAAGAATGAAACCAAACAACTTTTAAATTCAAGAACATACTATAGTACACTTTTAGCCTAAAAACAAAGAGAACCACTTTAACAAACAAATCTTGAACTGGAAAAGTTCCAGATTTGTTTATTAAAGTGGTTCTCTTTGTTTATTAAAGTGTTTCTCACTGTTTTTCACAGTGGAAAGGGTGGAGTAATTCTGTAACTATGTGCATATATTACAGAATTGAGTAAATCAGCAGATATGGTGATGTTGTCAGAGCCAGGGTTCTTACTGTTGGAGAAGGGAAGTAAAAATATGGAAGTGGGAAAAACAGGAAAGAACCCAGTGAGTTTGGACTGGAATTAAAGCCACCATTGTGAAGTAATGATTTTTTTAAAAAATAAATTATGCATTTACACACACACACACACACACACACACACAGCCTGCTAAAGGGCCTAGACACAATGGTACCCTCGTAGCAATGAACACACCTAGCACCAAATCTTGGTTGTTAAATATCATTCCTCACTAAAAGGAATCAAGGCTCTTGGAGAAATGGCTCATTCAGGGCAGGAGCAGTACAGGATGTGCATGGAAAATCTATTTTGTCCCAGAAAGTAAGGAAGTGCTCCCAAAAAGATGGAGACATGTCGAAAGAAACTGCCACTTACCAAATCTGGGACAATATGATATGAATGTCAGAATGGATAATAGTCCATTGAATAAAATAAGAATCTTCAAGTCCCCACTGATCATAAACAAAGAAACAAGAAATATATTAATAAAAGGAGTTTAACAGAGAACGCATCCTTCTAGTAAATGCCACCTAATACAAATGAAGAAGGAATGTGATTTAAAAAATGTTACTGTTGGCCGGGCGCCGTGGCTCAAGCCTGTAATCCCAGCACTTTGGGAGGCCGAGACGGGCGGATCACGAGGTCAGGAGATCGAGACTAGACTAGCCTGGCTAACACGGTGAAACCCCGTCTCTACTAAAAAAATACAAAAAACTAGCCGGGCGAGGTGGCGGGCACCTGTAGTCCCAGCTACT
>NW_012103743.1:2239363-2318346 GCF_000951045.1 Mandrillus leucophaeus | reverse complement strand
AAAAAAAAAAAAAAAAAAGTTACTGTTAGAAAAAAATTGTCATAGTAACATTTGACTTGGACAAGAATCATCAATATATGGTAGAACTCATGGTAGAAGTTTGAAGAGGAGGAGAACACATACAGCGTTACAAAGTATCTTCTACAAATTACTCATTCATTACATAGGTTAATATAATTTACACTGGAGAAAACTGACAGACATTACCTTAAGAAGTGATCAAAGTTAGTATCACCAAAAATGGGATTGATATTGTGTGCCTCCTTAAGAAAATACCATAAGAACAAAATAGTATGTAGCATTCCTGCCAAAACTGCATAGCCAATCTAATCTAACCAATCTAATCTAATCATGAATTGAGTCTTAAGAACAGATAATCCCAAAGTGAGGGGCTAGCTTGAACTACTCAAGTATGTTCACATCATGAAAAGAAGACAGGGTGAGGAACTACTGCAGATTAAAGAAGACCAGAGACACATGACAACTAAATGTAATGTGGGGACTGGATCCTGGATCAGGATCAGGATCCAGAATAAACTGTCATAAAAGACATTATTGAATTAATTATAAAAATTCAACTATAGGCTGTATATTAGATAATAGTATATGAGACAACACTGTTTCTGCTTGTGATAATAGTACCATGGTTAGGTAAGATAATGTCCTTGGTCTGAGGAACCACACCCTGAATTATCTAGGGAGAAAGGAACATCATAGCATCAATCAATCCACTCTCCTAGGGCTCAGAAAGATAATAGTAGAGTGCGTGTGTGTACAGACGGGGAAAGATAAAACAAATGTGGCAAATGCTAACAACTGATGGAGCTGGGTGCATAGTAAATGGGAGTTCTTTCCTGTAGTCTCAAAAAAAATATTTTGAAAATTTTGCCTAGCACATAGCAAAGGTTTCTTTCATCCTTCCCCTGGCCATCCTTAACTCTTCCATACACTTTTTAACTGATAAAAATTGTGCTTGGTTGATTGGATTTTTTTGGTTGCCAACATTTAAAACACACGAGTTTTCACCAAAAAAAAAATCCCATCTTCTCTGGAAAATTTGTAAGATGCAAGAACTGGCAACCATGTGACCACTGCTGAGTGAGAGGCAGCAACTTCTGGCTGGTTTCACTCATGTATCTCGCCAGTCCGGCCCCTGAGGTGTCTAAACTGGACTCCCGGTTTGTAACAGTGCCGACCACAAGCCACGTGGAAGTGGTCACTGGAAGGAAGCAGCAGCCAGTGTGGTTCTGCTGTCACCTCATCAAGGCAGAGGGGAAAGAGATAAGTAAGGCCAAGGAGTTAGCTCCTCTTGTGCCCCTCCAAGAAGTCCTGGGTCAATTACTGATGTCTTAGGACTCGCGTACCTCACCCTACTTACCGTTGAGAAATAGCTTTTCCAATTTCTCCAGCAGCTCAGCACATTGATTCAGCTGTTCCTGGAAACCCTCGGCCACGCAGTAATCCACGTCGCTGGCCTGCAGCAACTCCTCAAATGCCTTAATCATGGTGTTCATGTGTTGACGGGAGATGACACAGATGCCATGGCCATCTTTAATCTGCTGCCGTTGAAGGGAGAGCTCCCTGGCTTGGGACTGAACTAATGAATCGTATCTGATAAAAGAGGGGAAAGAAAATACTTGGACCATTTTAGAATTGAATTTTTGTGACCTTAACACTAATTGGAAAAATGACAGAGTACAATTTTTAAAAGCCTGCAGCTGTACAAGTATATATACTTTTAGAAAAATTGAAACTGTACAAGGTCACCCCTTCTTTGATTTCACACAGCCAACAAATGCTGGAACAAAGATTCTTCTGCAACATTTGTAACCTTATAAAGCCCCCAATTAAAGTACAGATTGGCAAGGACTCAGGCGAACAATTAGTTTCCAAACACTCTTCAAAAATACTATTCTGAATTGTAGAAACGAGTGCCCCAAGGGTCAGAGGACCTACCAAAAATTCTCATGAAGTGTGATAAAGAAAGTGTACGGCAAGGAAAAAAAAGATAGGACTCTCTCCTCCCGAACGAAATGTCACTGAATAATCACGATGCTAACTACCATTTACTGAGGGTCTAGGACCTGTCAGTAACTGAATTCAGTGCTTTATATGTTATCTGATCCTCTCAGTCTTCCAAAATGTATAAATGTCCCCTTTTACAGAAGAAGAAACTGATTGCAAAGCTAGTTAAGTGGTAAAGATTTTGGATTCAAACACGATTCTCACTTTGAAGATCATTATGCAATATTACCTTCTTACCACCATGTGCCATCTTTTCCTATGTGAGCCCATAAGAAAGGCACTGAGTAACTACAAAGGTTAAGGGAAATGTGACTCAGGTAAACTGGCCACAGTAACCTTGCTCCAGCGAGTAGCTTGGCAAAGATGTTGACACTTCAGTTCAACATACCTTCCTAGAAATGACAACACTACATGGGCTGGCAGTCGCCTTCAACATAGAGTGTGCACATGCAGATTACATGATCCCAGCATTAAAGGTGGGGGCCAGTATCATGTGAATACTGGGGTAACATAGGCAAACATGGGTAACTCATGAGCAACATGAGTAAACATGGGTACTGGAGTGGGATAATGTGGGCTTGAACCCTGGCAATGGCTTTGACCAGCTCTGTGAATATTCCCTGCCAAGTCACCACAGCTGCTTCGAGGCTCAGTTTCCTTACCTATAATAACTAGTTTAGGAACACCTCCTTCTCAGGTGATTTTGAGGATTAGATAAGAAAAGTGCCTAACCAGAGGCCTGAGACAACAGCCTTTCAATAATTACAAGCTTCCTTCAATCTCACTGCTTGGGAAGTCTTGAAAAATTCATCCTGGCTCCTGACAATTCAGAACAATGTGTTTGACTCAAATTAGTGACAAATGAAGGTCAACTTTACAAATGATCCCATTTTTGCCATATCTCATGAAGCAAATCTGTATATATCTATGACCATAAAGCATTATCTTCGTGACCTAAGAATTCTTCTCTTTCAACGCAGGCTTATTTCTCTAAGATGACCTTAAAGGGTAAAGATATGGAAAATATTTATATTCCTCCTACCTTGCCTAGACATCAGTTTTAGTTTCACAGCACAGCAAAAGCCAGTAACAGAGTCCAGTAGCACACACTGCAGTTCAAGCAAAGGCTCTATCACTCACCAAGTGACTAGTATGAAACCTTTACCCTGAGCCCCCAACTCGAGGAGGGCGAAATCGGCCCTGCCAATTTCCAGAGGACCCAAGACTTGTAACTGATGTTCACGTGTGTGGTCGCTGTTCCTCTTCTTTGTGGCCTCACCTCTCACTTCTCCACAGGACCTGGCTGCCTGAACCCCACCATCAAGCCCTCCCCAGAACACACTCTACCTATCACAGAGCAGCGTTCTCTTTTAGCTCATGGGCTCCCATCTAGTGGCAATACTGGGGGACTACAGGCTAAAATGGTGAGACCGCAGAGGTAGAATGTACCTGGAAGGTGAGAGATCTCTGAACTTATTCTGCAGATTATGGATCTCACTGAAAAGTTCCATGTTCAAATTCTGCTCCTTCTGCAGCTCATATTCCTGTTCCTCCAGCTGCTGTTTGAGGTTCTCTAGCATCCTGCCATCAATCATCTCTGGGGCCAGCGGATGGAGGATTTTCATGTGTTTCACATATCGTACTTGGTGCAAACCTGAAAAGGCCATTTCTTCCTCATCAGAACTACTCTTGGGCTTGCTCAAGCCATCCTGGGCCCCTTCCGTCCCACACAAAACTGTAATAATGGCCTCACTGCACTGGGAGTGCTTTTGAAGCTGAAATATGAAATTCTGGTAGCCTTCCAGCTCAGTTTCCAAGTCATGGATTTTCTGTTTTAAGTATTCTGTCTCATTTGAGGTATCAGTGCTCTCTGACTGATCAGTCCCCATCACACTGACTTTAGCAGAAGGCTGACTCTTGGAACTCAAGTAAGTAGCTACTGAAGTTGGGCTCAGAGCATCTTCAGGATTTTCTTTGCATGATGGCAAGCTGGCAAGGTCATCAGGTGGGCAAATCTCAGAGCCTGAAAATCAAAAACATTTATGTCAGTATCTCTTTTACTAAAATCCAACCCCTCTCTCCTTCCTCACAGCCATAGTCAAGCCAAGACCACTGCAGTGGCCTAACAAGCCTCCCTCAAAAAGGCCCTGGTATTTCCTAACACACTTCCCTCAAAAAGCCTCAGTCTTTCCTAACAAGCCTCCCTCAAAAATCCCTCGTCTTTCCCTCTTACCCCTCAGTTGTCTTCTTCCTCAGAGTGACTGTTCTAAAAAGTAAATTTAACCGTGATAAATCTACATACACCCCCTCTAAAATTCATCGACATTCCCACTATCTACATGAGACCTTCCCACGATCTAGTTCCAGGCAACCTTTCCAGGAATATCTCTGGCACCCCTGTGGAGATTTCCTACAAAATTAACCATGATTCTCTGCACATAGCTTGCTGTTTCATGCCTCCATGCTTTTGCATGAGCCGTGCCCTCTGCCTGGAACCCCCTCAGCCCTCTATTCTACTCCTACCTAATGAACTCTTTCCACACCCAGATCTAATTTTCCTTCCTCTGCAAGCCCACTGCCAAACTATACAAAAGTCACAACTCGCTGTGGTTCTGTAGCACCTTATGCATATTACTCAAGACAAATATACTATGTGCTGGGTGCTAAAGTAAAAATTATAAGTGGCTTATTTGTTGATTCACATAGCAATTAGTTATCTGAATGCCTCTCTCCCTCACCAGACTGCACGTTTCTTCACAGCAGAGATGTGGCCTTTCATTTTCACATTCTCGGCATCTAGTACAGTACGTAACCCAGACCAGAAGTCAGTGCCAGTGTGAGAAACACTGACAGACTGTGAAGCAACAGTAAAGAGTGGTAATTCTGAATATCCACGACATGTGAGAGTCTTCTCATGTCCATGTCTAACGGCTTCCAGGAGATACCCTGACATCCCCTTCAGTAAGGTGTTTCACTCACTCACAACACTGCCAGGAAATATTTCCTTATAGCTAGTAATAGCTAAACCCTTAGAAATGCAGCCAAACTTGTTTGAGAAGTGGAGTGGTACAGCAGAAAGAATATGAAGCTTAGAAGGTCGCACAGCCTGAGGCAAGTGACTTTACTATCCAAGAACCTCAGTTTCCCCTGTGTCTAAAATGTGGAAAGAGATGTCTCATGTGGCTGTAGTGCAGCTTCAAGCCCAGGCCTGACTCCAGAGCTTCTGTTCTTAACCACTATGCCACACTGCTGGCTGCCCAGGGAAAGTTCTGCTCAATACAGAGAGCTGTCTGAATACTTAAGGGGCAGCAGAATGTAGTAGAAAAACCTGCCTTTGAAATTCAACACACATGGTTTCAAACTCTGGCTCTGCCACATAGGCAAGTTATTTGACCTCTCTGAGCTTTAGTAGCTTTATCTGTAAAATGGAAAGAACATCATTCACTGTGAAAAGTTGTGTGTATATGTTTGTTTGTAGAGATTATATGGAACAATATCTGCAAAAAGGAAAAAAAAAAAGGCTAGCACAGTATCTGGCACACAGTAGTGAAGGAATCCAAGTAACACAAACATCGTCTAACCATTCGAAGACAGGAGATGCCCTTCACCGGAGGCGTGCATGCAAAGGCCAGCCTGGAAAAATGCTACAGAAGCAACAACGTGGGGTTGGACTGGGTGACCTCAGAGATCTCTCAGAAAGAAATTCACACAAAAATCGTCATTAGACTGCATGTCCCAATTTCTGATTCTGCCATCTGCTCCTTGTGTCTTTAGGTATACTCTTGTCTCTGTTCATGATGCAAATACCATAAAATACGGTATTTCATTTAGAAAGCAGCTGCTACCTGACCTAAAGGAAGCATTCCTAATACAGTATTTTTATTGTACACACTTTGCTATGATAATTAGTCAATAATAGCCTTGAGGGTGGAGACCGTGTCATCCATGTCTGTTTCTCCAGTATCTCACACAGGGCCTGCGACAGAGAATGTACTCAGCAAGTACTTCTGGCTGAACAAGAAAGAGAAAGGGGAGCTGGGGAGGGAGATATCTCTCAATAAGGCTTTCTTCCAGTGAATCACCCTCCAAGACAAGAAAATATCTTTGCTGTAACAACCTCAAGATAATGAAGTTTGGTCTGTACTTCACGACAAGAAGCGTGTTCACTCATGGAAATAAAGATTAGTTCCCAGGACTTTCCTTAAGTAATTATGAGGCATCACTAATATCCCCACTTTACAGAAGAGAAGGTTGAGGCTTAGAGAGCTTAAGAATTTGCTCAGGGTCCAGCGTAGGTAAGCAGTAGAGCCCTTCCTCCAAGCCTGGCGGTCTGCCTCTAACGCTCTGAATGCTGCTTCCCAAAGTAACACTCCTGCAATGGAATCTCCTGTACCAGGGTGCATGAGCAAAGACAGAAAGAGTTCTTAACCCTCAATGTGAAGGCCAAGATGCCTGTAAAATCCTTTATTCACATCCCAAGTATCTGTCAAGGGCCTCATGAAAAAGAAACAGCAGTGAAGATGTCAACACGCAGCACCCGGCCTCAGCTGGGCAACAATTAAAAGGTGGAAGTTCAGGCAGACGCAACTCATGTGCAAAGTTCTGGAAGCACATTCGGAAAAATGAAAGACGTTCAGTAATGAAGGGAAGTAATGACAGGGAAAGGGAAGCTGTCAATTAGTTAAGAAGTTTGTATTAATGACTATGAAGAAATCAAAAGATGTCCCCAAGACCATTTATGAATATTTGCATTATAAGAAATACTGTAGTTCTACAACTTTCCACAATTCAGTTAAGGGGGACTTTATTGCCTGGTAGAGCAGCTTTCTCCTCAAAACCCAGAACACGCAGAAACATGTGAACATGTATTCACTGCAGTGACTCTGGACCTTGCAAAGTATACACCACTGGAAACAGTGTATGTACCACAACTCAGTATTTTTCCAGAGACTCGTGTTCCCATGGCCATCCCATGACAAATTTAGGATTCTTGAGGACAATTATTTCTAACAGAGTGAGTTAGATCTGGATTAATAGTGATTTTTTTTTTAATGAATGGGGAAAAATATCTAACATAAAAAGAATGTAGGCATTTGTTCATTCTGGTTGAATGAGAACATGAGTATTTGTTATATTATCTTTTGTGCTTATGTATGCTTCTAATACTTCATAATTTTAAAAAGAGAGGAATACAACTTGCCTGTGCCCTCACCCACATATCTGCACCTTTTTTCACTGCTCTGCCTGGCAAACCCCACAAATCCAGTCTCAGCCTCAGGCTCTCCTCTGACCCACTCCTCCTGGGCACACAGGCCAACACTGAACACACCTCAGCAACAGGCAGCCCCGCGCTGAATACTGACAGGCTGTTGGGATGGTTGTCTCCTCTGACCTGTGGGGTCCCTGAGAGCAGGCTGTGTCTTTTCATGTTGAACCACCAGAACCCAGCCCACCACCTGGTAGAGAAGCATGTTGACACATGGACGGGTGGGCTCTGACATCCTACTGTACTTTGACTCTTCTCCTACTTACCAGCTGGGTGACCCTGGGTCAATTATTTCTTAAAACCTCAGCTTCCCATGTGTTAGACTGGAATTATAATAACGCCCCAAGAGGGCTGCTATGGGCTTAGTAATAATTTTAGATGAAACATCCCAAATGGTGCCTGGCACATGGAAGGTGTTCAGTACACATAGGGATTGAATTCTGACCGATCTCGTAGCTTGTTTGCTGATCACTGTCCATTTCCTTGTCTCTCCAGGCAGAAGATGTGGTTTTAATTCCTTTCTGCTCTCCTGGGTTGTCCTGGTAGGCTGCTCCCACAGGGGGCTGAGCTACAGGCAATCACAAAGAGAAAGAAAAATAAATAAAACCGTAAGACTTGAAACTTAGCCAAGCAACTGAGAAGAACACAAAGGTACAACAGGGAAAATAAAAACACTGGGGAGGCAAAATGCAATTTATAAGATAAAATTAATCTATCGAGCTGCCATAACAGGACATAAAAAGCATAAATATACTGCAGCTTGTCTGAAATGGTTTAAGTCCAGGCCCTCAAAAAGCTGAGTGAGAAAATGAATTCTATCAATTCGTGCCCATTTTTCCCAAGAAGACAGAGGTCCTAGGGTCTCCTGGGCAACTGTTGAGGTAGCACCTGGGGTGGAGGCACCCTGGTGTCTCAGTAAAAAATAAAAACAGTATTGAGTGTAAATGGCAAGCTAGGAGTCAGGCGTGGTGGCTCATGCCTATAACCCAGCACTTTGGGAGGCCGAGGTAGGAGGGTCACTTGAGGCCAGGAGTTCAAGACCAGCCTGGGCAATATAGCAAGATCCCCATCTCTACAAAATATAAAAAATTTAAATTTGAATTTTAAAAAATGGCAAGCTATGGGGAAAGTGCCAGGGCCTCTGTTGAGCTGAGTTACCTTTGCCATAAAATCTTTCCTCCATGAAGGTCCCCACAACCCTGTACTGATTTAGTTAACTGCCACCTCCCCCAACCCACACCAGACAGGGAGCTCTCAGAAGGCAGAGACTGTATCTATTTCTCTCCTACCCCCAGCGCATGAGGCTGGAAACCTAGCAGGTGCCCAGGGAATGTTCACTGAATGAATGAAAAGATGCCTGGATGATGGTTGAATGGATTAGAAGAAGGCAGATAAGGAGGTGGTAGGGGAAGAGCAATTCTGCCAAAGCTCTTCTTATCTGGAAACCTCAACTATGGTAAACCCAAAAGAAAACCTAAAATTAAAGGAAACATACCTTTGGCTATGGATCACCATAAAATGCATACAAGAAGTATCACATACTAGGCTTTGTGAAACAGTAAAGAACATGGGCTTTGAAATTAGGCAGGCTGATTGAAGTTGGTCACAGTGTGACTGTAGCCAAGTCACTTTATCTCTGAAACTGCTGCCTTAACTATAAGATGGTAGTAATTTCTGTATCTGCCTCAAAGGACTGTTGAGAGAACCCAATTAGATCATGTACTTAGAGTGTACAGCAAGACTCAGTAAGTAATAGGTGATTGTTTTATTAATACCACAATATGTCCAAGACTCCAGAGTCATCTCCAATCCCTGAACCACTCTAGAAATCCTCTAATCTGATGCAACCTCCCACCCTGGTATTCATTCCCTTCATTGGCAAGTCCCAAAGAACATCAATATCCTGTCTGAACATTCACCTCTCCCCATCACTCTAAGGGAACTTGGGATGACCCCAAGGACACTGCTTCTCCCGCAGCCTTCAAAGTTGTGGTCATTTCTTTCCCATAGCTCTCATATCACGGGCCCAAAGTGTGTAAGTGTTTTTGCCCCTCACTGCCATTTCTAGATCATTCTCTCTCTTCCCTGAAAATTCCACCTTTGCAGCTAATGCCTCCAGACTATACCACCACCGACCTCACTTTACTGTAATCATCCATGGTCCCCTGATTCACTGAATCCCCTGAGGTTTGGTGACAATGTGGCTCCTAACCACCTTCCTTCTCTACATTGCTTTACGGTATAATTCCTCAGCGCTGTCTATGCTTGCTGTCTCCAATCTCTCTCCTGCATTCTCTCTCTGGAACCCATGCCAATCAGACCCCACCCACTCCATGGAAACAGCCTCCCTTCAAGGACACCAATGGCTTCCACATTGTTAAATCCCAAAGTCAATCCTCAGTCCTTGTCTTACCTGTCCTGTAGCAATATCTGACACTGCTAATCCCCTCCTTACTCAGCTTCTGGGAAGTCATCCTCTCTTGGACCCCTCCTACCTCACTGGCTGGTCTTCCTGGTCCAACCTTTAACCACTAGAGAGCCGCAGTTTCAATTCCTGGACCTGGTTGCTATGGCTCCAAGTCATATTGCTTCAAATATTACCAATATATTGCTATTTCCTAACTCTGTATCTCTAATCCAGACCTCTGCCCTTGACTCCAGACTCATCTGTCTCCAATTGCCTATCTGATATCTCCACAGGGATGGTCAACAGGCATCTCAAATGTCCAAACCAGACCCCTAATGTCCCCCTCATGCTTGCCTCTCATGCAGTCTTCAGTCTTTCTCATCTCAGTGAATGACAACTCCATCCTTCCAAAGGTTCATATCCAAAGTGATCCTTTAAAGCAGAGGTTGGACTACCTTTCTTAAAAAGTCAAATAATAAATACTTTAGGCTTTTCAGGCCATAGGGTCTCTATGGTAACTACTCAACTCTGCCATCAAAGCACAAAAGCAAACAGACAATATGCAAACAAATGGGTGTGGCTGTGTTTCAATTAAACTTTATTTCCAAAAACAGGACGTGAACCAGATTTGGCCCACAGGCTGTGGTTTGTCAACTCCTACTTTTCTTTTTTTTCTCAGATGGAGTTTCACTCTTGTCTCTGCTCACTGCAACCTCCGCCTCCCAGGTTCAAGCGATTCTCCTGCTTCAGTCTCCTGAGGAGCTGGGATTACAGGCACATGTCACCATGCCTGGCTAATTGTGTATTTTTAGTAGAGACGGGGGTTTCACCATGCTGGCCAAGCTGGTCTCGAACTCCTGAACTCAGATGATCTGCCCGCCTTGGCCTCCCAAAGTGCTGGGATTACATGTATGAGACACTGCGCCCAGCCTGTCAACCCCTACTTTAAGGCTCAAGTCAAATCATGACTCTGCTGCTCAAAACCCTCCAAAAGTTTCCAATCTTACCGAGTAAAAGAGTCCTGGGACAGCCTTTGAGAGCCTGCCTGATCTGTTGCCTCCCGGACCTCGTCTTCTATGACTCTCCCGCTTCCTCACTCCACTCCAGCCACACAATTAGCCTCCTTACTATTCATTCATCTTCCCTGTTCACAGCAGCACCAGGGCCTTTGCCTTTTTCCTTCTTCCCAAGATGACTAGAGCACTCATCTCCCCTGTTTCCCTTCAAATGCCATTTCACCACGGGGGCTCTCTAGCATTCGTGACATGAGCAAATCCTGCCCCTCCTCCACATTCCCCACACCCGAATCCTGCCTCATTCTTTTCCATGGCACTTATTTTCTCACATGTTATATGTATGCTTATCAGCTTTCTGTCTTCCCCCCGACCCCACACACACACAAGAATGTAAGCTAGACACAGAGACAGAGACTTCATCTGCTTTGTTCACTCCCCTCTCCTCAGTGCCTAGAATAGTGCTTGGCACACAGAGGAAATGAATAAATAAATAAAAGGTTACTTTTGTTGTTCTTGTTATGGTGCTGCTGCCATCTGCTTACAGAAGTTCAAAATTAGGAGTCAACACATGCACATTTGTGGATTCATGAGCCCTGAGAAAATGATGTAAAATGCTACTTATATGCTCACCTGCATCATTCTGTGGGAGGGCCCTCAGCTTTCTTCAGATTCTCAAAGGGTTACTGGTCCAAAATCTCTAAGCACCACTGTCCTAGACTAGAGGACGCCACTAGACACATTTCCTCCAAGTCTCTGGATCCTAACTATTTAGGGACATTTTAACCCAGGGGCTTTCTGTTGTCTTGCCTCCCAGGAGAGCAGAGCCAGCAGGTTCAAAGAGGGTGGGGAAGTGGGTCACTTCTAGAGGAAGACACAAGGTTAGTAAGGTTTGGAATTAGCCCCAAGTTGGCCTGGACATTCCAGAGAACTCTGCAAAGTAGATCCTCACTTGCATACCTCTGACGTCACACGCCAGAGGCGTCCACAGACAAAGCCAAACACAACTGGGGCATCTGCAGAGAATCCTAAGTGAAGGCAGCAGTGCCCGCTCAGACCTATGAGCACTACAAGTTCCCTTTATCCAGACTCCAGAGTAAAATGAAAGCAATGGATTCATTCTCCTTATTGTGTTCCCTCTGTTGTGCATTTGTCAAGAGTCAAGATTAATCACTGCAATTCATGAAATTTATACTCAAACTTATTGCAATTCTAAACAACAAGGTTGACATTTCAAGCAGTTTTCTATCGAGCCGTTTGTCTAGCTCACAGGGAATACATTTTTCTTGATGCTTACCATTCAGCAACATTTTGTCGGGCGCTGGCCTCCCCTCCATCATTGCTTCAGCCAGAATTAACTTTTGGTGAAGTTGCTTATTACAAGTTTTAAACTCCTTCAGCTCCCCCTGCAGCTCCAAGATCTGGCTCTGCAGCTGCATCACCACTTCCTGGGTGGCAGGGAGACGATACGTATTTCTTAATGACTGGGATGGTTTTATTAGGATTGGCAAGCGGGACTTCTTAGCCTCCTGAAAACACACATATGCAACAATGAATACACTTTGAACACACTTCCTTTGGTTGCACAGTCAACATTCTCATGCCAGCCTTATAAAACGGAATTCGAACTGGCTGCCCAGACTTTTCGGTCCTATAATGGCAGCTATGTTTATCTACCAGCCAAAGAGCTTGTATCTTGGCAGGTCCCTCCCCTGATCATCAAGGGCCAAGCTTCTCCTCGCCACCCTCCTGGCCCTGGCCCATTGTCTCTCTGGACAATCCAGACGCTCCATAAATGGCAGTTCTTCTTCCAACTTGATCTTCTGGAAAATGTTATTTTGCTCCTTATCTATTTCCTCATTTCCCAAACATTCCTCAGTCTAATCTAATCTGGCCTATCAACCCCTGCTAGTCCACCAGAATCACCCCTTACTTCGGTGGCTACTAAGTTGCCAACCCAGTGGATATTTCCCAGGCTCAGAACTCCCAGTCATCCTCATTCATAATGACTTACGGGCACTACAGAGTCAACTGAAAATTCAACTCTTCAGCTTCATCACCCCATGCCTCCACTGCAAATCTTCGCCACTTCAACAATCTCTGTCTTGGTGAATCACATGACTATCCATTTACTACACAATCTAGAACCATAGGAATAATTTTTAAGTTTCCCTTTATTCTTGTCACCCACTTTCACCATTCATCAGGGTCCATTAATTATAAGTCCCAGGCTGTCTCTCAATTCTTTCAACACTTCTCATCCTCCACTGCTACCACTCAACTCCAAGATGCTGTTAGTTCTCACCTAAGTCATGGCAACAGCCTCCTGGGTGGTCTCCACACGTCCACTTTTGCCCTCTCTAAGCCACTCTCCATGCTACAGCGAAAAGACAAAGCTACTACTCCTCTTTTCTGCCTAAAACTATTTTAATTGCTTCCCAGTTCTCTCAAGACAAAGGTCAAGGTCCATACCACAACTTACAAAGTCCTGCAAGACCTACAGCCTGAATTACACCCCCTTCCACTTTACCCTGCTCTTCAACAACAATGACCTTGGTCCCTCAAAATGCCTTCCTTCCACCTCAGGACCTTAGCATATGCCAACCCCTTTGCCCAGAACACTCACTCCTTCCCACTTCCCCGACTAACTCTAACAGCATTCATTAAGACTCAGCTCAAATGGGCCTTCCTCAGGAAAATGGGCCTTGATTTCTAAGACCAAGGCAGAGCTCCCTATTACACACTCACTGTCCTCTACATATCCCCTCAGAGAACGTCAGTTATCATTTTAATTAAATGCCTGTGAAATTATCTGTTCCTTGTCTATCTTCTGCACCAACCTGTAAGCTCCAGGGTTAAGAGGCTTTGCATATCTTGGCCATACTCTCTGTATAGCTTCTAGCATAAGAACTAGTACACAGTAGGTACTCAACAGCTATTTGTGGAATGAACATATAAACAATAACTTAAGAGGCCAAATGGGGGTCTCTTTCAACTGGGGAATTTTAAACATTCAAAAGCTGGGTTGAGGAACTTAAATCCAGACTATATTTAAAGAAATACTACAACTCAATAATAAAAACAAATAATCCGATTAAAAGATGAGTAAAAACTCTGATAGTCATTTCTCCAAAGGAGATATGTACATGGCAAATAAGCATGTGAAAAGATGCTCAACATCATTAGTCACCAAGGAAAATGTCTATCAAATCACAGTAAAATACCACTACTTCATACCTATTAGGATGGCTATAATCAAAGGACAACAACAAGTGTTGATGAAGAAGTGGAGAAACTGGAACCCTCACACACTGCCGGTGAGAATGTAAAGAGGGTACAGGCGCTTTAGAAAATAGTCTGGCAGTTCCTCAAAAGGATTAAACAGAGTTACCATCTTACCCATCAATTCTACTCCTAGGTATATATACTCAAGAGAAATAAAAACATTATCACCCCCAAATTTGTACATAAATAGCAACATTATTTCTAATAACCAAAAGTGAAAATAGCTCAAATGTGCATCAACTAATGAATGCGGTATATCCATATGGATACACTATGGAATACTGTTTGGCAATAAAAATAAATGAAGTACTGACACATGCTACAACGTGAATGCACCTCAAAAACAGTATGCTAAGTGGAAGAAGCTAGTCACCAAAAACCACGCATGGCATGATTCCATTTATATAAAATAATCCAGAATAGGCAAATCAAAAGAGACACAAAGTAAATTCGTGGTTGCCTAGGGCTGGGGTGGGCGAGTTGGGGGGAAATGGGAAGTGACTGTTAATGAGTACAAGGTTTCTTTTGGGAGACGAAAATGTTCTAAAACTGTTGTACAACTCTAAATTGTACTATAGACCAAAAAAAAAAAAAAAAAAACACCCACTGAATTGTATACCTTAAAGGGATGCATTGGATGATATGTGAATTAAATCTTAATAAGGCTTTTTTTTTTTTTTAAAGTTTTTAAATAGCAGAGGAGAAGGAACCCAAGAAGAAAACAGAAAATATTTGGGACCCAAGAAATGAGATCACTGAGGTCTCTTAAGAAGGAAAGAAGAGTAAGGGCCCCTTCTTGAACATTCTAGGATATAAAATGCTTTCAAGCACACTTTCCCATAATCCTGAAGTGAACTCTGCAGTCCCAGAACTCACAGGATAAGAGACGTTATCATGCCTACTTTCCAGATGAAGAACTGAGATGTCAAACAACTAGTCCAATGTCACAGTGCAAGAAGGTTCAAGAGTCAGACCTAAGACTAGCTCTTCAGGGTCCAGTGCTCAGTTCAGAAAAGTGAGATGCTTTCTGCTCTGAAATTTCAGGTAAGAGGAGAGAGTAGGTTCAAGGATAAGAACAGTTTGAGGTGGCAAAAGGAGACCACGTGGGAGGAGGTGGACGCCTCAGCAAAGAGGGCTGGAAAATAACAATCATTTGCTTGGTCCTCAGTCTCCACCAATCTTTATTCCTGGATCCAAATCTGTGTGTCATATGGCAGCAGAAAAGATAACTGCAAGTGCACAAATGCCAAAGCCAATTTCAAGCTGGAAGACTGCCGTCAGTCAACCTAATGCTCGTTCTAAAATAACACCACACAAAATGCTACCTTATGGACTCTGAACAGAGTCCCACCTACCACATTATTAAAGATGTCACATTGGAACTTCTTCCTTAGGAATGGAAGGGAAACAGGAACTCACACACTCCAAGCTCCTACCATGTACAAGGTACTGTACTAGACACTTGCCAAAGACTCAAAGCAGGTAAGTGGCTAGGCCCAATGCAAACACATGTATATCAGTAAAGTCCATCCTCTTGTCTGTACTAAACAATTGAAAGGATACCTGGTCTCCTTGTCTCTATAACTAAACAACTGGAAAGATATCTGGTCTCCTTGTCTTACCCTCAGGCTGCAGTGATATTCCTTTTAACAGGGTATCAGAGTCTCCTATTAAAAGAGGTAAGCCATAGGATTATCAACTCCTTAACTACCAAAGACCACAAAGAATATCATTAAATTTCCTTCTACTTTGCATAGACTGGAGGCCATGGTGGTGATGGGAGGGCTCTTCTCTCCCAGAGAAAGGCAGGTTTATAGTATCTCTGTCCGCACCTAAAACCAGACTTTAGTTTATATCCCTATCACTCCACTTACCAGCTAAGTCACTCTGGACAGTTTTCTGAGCCAATATTTCTTCAAAAGTAAAATGTAAGTAATACCTACCAAATTCATATTCTTGTTGAGAATATTAAGTGAGATTATATATATATGTATATACATACACACAGACACACACAGAGTATCCAGCACAATCCCTAACAGATACTAAAAATAATAAACAGGGCTGGGCGCGGTGGCTCAAGCCTGTAATCCCAGCACTTTGGGAGGCCGAGACGGGCGGATCACGAGGTCAGGAGATCGAGACCATCCTGGCGAACATGGTGAAACCCCGTCTCTACTAAAAAATACAAAAAACTAGCTGGGCGAGGTGGCGGGCGCCTGTAGTCCCAGTTATTTGGGAGGCTGAGCCAGGAGAACAGCGTAAACCCAGGAGGCGGAGCTTGCAGTGAGCTGAGATTCGGCCACTGCACTCCAGCCTGGGCGACAGGGAGAGACTCCGTCTCAAAAAAAAAAAATAATAATAATAATAATAATAAACAAATACGGTTTTCTTCCTTTTGAAGACATAGCAAGAAGAATAATTTCAAACTAAAAAGATATCTATTTTCATATATTTGGGGGAAATTAAGTCCATTCAATTCTCCAGTTTTCCTGAACACAGAATAACATCTCTCACACAATGAAAAATTCAAACAAAAAAACCAAACAAACAAAAGACACCTAGTTTTCCTGATATACAGGTACAAACTGAAGGAGCTGGGGCAGATGAGAGCATTTCTATTCTAGCCAAACTGCACAAATTTGCATTTCTAGTACCGTTAATATAACGGCAGTCTCTCTCTCTCTCTCTCTCTGTCTCTCTCTCTCTCTCTCTCTGGTCTCTACTGATATCTTTAGAAAACCCTTTTCTAGAAATTACAGTTTTGGTGCATAATTTAAAAAAATCAAAAGCAATTTTGCTAATGATATATCTAACTCTCTTTTGTATGCGCAAAAGCAGTAATTTAGTGGTCAGAAAATAAACTTAATTCTCCATTCTGATGCTATAAAGCAGTGTGTACAGTTGATTTCTCAAATACAAAACACCCATCAGAAACAAGAATATCAACAGCCTTCACTGAACCACTATTAGAAACACGACCTATTTCCTTCTCTCCCAGAACACATCTCCCTTCTATGGGGATTCTTGGCCGTAGGGTGGCAGGGGTGGGGGGTTCAAGCCATGACCTCAAGAGGATTTTCATAAGGGTCCAATCAAACATTGCCAAAAGAACCTGGTTTTAACAATCTGGCATATTTGACAGGATGTGCAGGGCTTAGAGACAGTATATAAGCTGAAGGAAAATCAACATGCAAACATTCACTCAACAAACCCAGACTTTATCATTTCACACCACCAGGGTTGGAAGGTAGCCTGATCCAGGGAAAGGGTGTGGCTGTGCAGTCAGGTACAGTGGGAGTCTCAGCTCAACCACTGGTTAACAACAGGAACATGGGGTGTGGCTTCCAGATCTTTGATGAGTGTTGTCAGGATAAAAGATTATAGAGGAAGCCCTCAGAATAATACCTCTCCTACACAAAGTCTGCACAAGATAAAACCTAGGTTCTCATCCCTATCCCTGAAGTCAGGTTATAACCATTTGACTGCAACCTGCAAAAGCAAATGTTCATCAATACAATGAAAATTGTATAGATTTTGGGACATCTCCACAATGCAATCTTATGTAGCCATTACAAGGAAAGATGTTCCTCATAACATGAAATAGACAGCTATAGACAGATGTATAAACAAGACTTCACATGTGTTTTTTCTAAGGAAAACACATAAATGTCACAATATACAGATAAATTAGATAGGGCTGAGATGGAGGAAGACAGACAAAGGGAGTGAGGGGAAGGAGAGGCAGGGGAAGGTCAGTGAGGACACACAGCTCTGGGTGGAGGCTAGGGTAAGTGCAAGCAGAGAGAGACACTGGACATTCTCATCATATAAATGGGAAGAAAGTGGTAAGATTAAAGGTGATTTTTAAAGTTTTTTGTTTGTATAAAGTAACTACATAATTAATACATGGAAAAACTTACTCTATTGGTCCCACCAGGGAGGGAAAGGAGGGCAGCCTGCCACCCAGGCACCCCGTGCAGGTTCTCTGGCCGATGCTCTGCTCTGAGTGCAGTGTTGATCGGTTTCTCTTCCCAAGCCTCTCTCACTGCTTCGTGCTTGGATCTGAGCAGGTCGCCCTCCGTGGCCACAGTCTGCACTGAGGCATCTTTCAGCTCCACCTTGGGCACTTCGCCTGCCTTTACTAGCTGGGCCTCACAAGACAACTTCAGTTCATCATGTGGCTTGGAAAATGAGTTGGTTTGGACAAAATGGACAAGTTCACCTTTTTGCTTGGGTGTCTTCTCTGTTTTACCACCAAGGTGTTCTCCAGAAACGTCCTGCTCTGCCAAGCACAGATGTCCCAGAAGCAGTTCCCGTACCACTTTCAGAAGGTCTGGCCTGTTTTTCCAAAAGGGAAGGAAGTGGAAGAATCAAGCTTTCTGCTAGGCCTTGTCCCCTAGCCAGTATCCCAAGTTATCCCCACCTACTGTTGCCCAGATTCCATCAAAACTAAATACAGTGTGTACCCACAACGTGCCAGGACCCACATCCAGTATTTTATCCTGTGTAACCTCACAGCAACCAAACAAGGCAGGTACTACCATGTCATTTCAAGGATAAGAAGAGTAGAATTAATTTGACACAAGGTACACAGCAAGTGGTTGGGTCACATGAATATGTGAATGCAGGCTGGGCCCAGGTAGAAAAAAACAGGATTATAAGGTGTCCATGACAATTACAGGGTCCTCCCTGACTCTACCCCGCCAGCCAACCTCCTGGCCCTGGCCCCATTTCTATATCCAGGAGCAAGTATGGCTTTAGACTAATCTGGCCAACCTGGCTAGTCCATCGATGACCTAATCCATCTTGGTGCACAATGGGTGCTTAACAAAGAGGTGGTAATGAAGGAATATCTGTATACAGGCATAGTAAAAAATGCATTGGTTTTGAAGACAGATACAAATCCCTTCATATTCTAACTCCGCAATTCTCTGAAAAGAAGATAAGTATTCCTCCACAAGACAGCTATGAGGATTAAACGAGATAAGTGTATAGGCAGCAGATACTTTCCATGCTCCTTGTCACATACCCTTGGCACACCTCTGACTTCAGCTGCTGCTGCGTGGACAGTTCCCATAGACACAGTCCCACCTCAAACACCCTCTACATCTCTGCTGCCTTGGGGCTTTTTCCAAAGCTCTATGAGCAAGCCAGTAAAGCAGTGTGGAAGTGTGAAACAGTTTCCATTTCTGGGGAAACTCTCAGCCAGTGGGAGAAGACAGCTGTTGCGTAAATGTCCCAGTCTCCCATCCTTCAGACGGACCACACAGGCACAGTAATACACAGTCCCTCAGAGGGTCCCCAGCAGTAACCAGATCATTACTGCACCCTCATTGGTTCTGCTTTCATTCCTGTCTTACTCTCCCTGAGCCCTCATTCCTGCTCCCTGATGTCAAATCCCAAACAAATCCCTTATACTCTAATCCGAATCTCAGGCTCTGCTTTCCAGGGAAGCAAAACTAAGCCAGCATGTAAAACACCTGGAATGGTGCTCAGGTAGAGTAACTCAAGAAGACTCCCTTGTGTGTTTCTTGTGCTGGGCACTGCAGTGGCCACTGGGGGTATAAAACTGTCCCAGGAGGACATGGACTGGTTTTAGAGAAACATATGTAAACAAATTATGAGGGTTACAGGGCAACCATCCCAGAGTGCCCCAGACTGGGGGTGGCAGGGAGAACGACAGCGGAGGGTTTCTAACATCAATGAGAACAGTCTAAGCATGGAAGCCTCGAGGAGGGGAAATGGAACAGTCTAAGCATGGAAAACAACAGGAACAGAGTCAAGTGGCGAAGAAGGGGTGAGGCTGGAAAGATGGGCAGGGAAGAAACGAAGAGTCCTGTACAACACATTGAGAAAAAAAAAAAGGAAGGCCACTGAAAGGCCTTGCAATGGACCGGGCTGGTCACACACGTGCTTCAGAAAGGTGACTCCAGGCCGGGCGTCGTGGTTCACGCCTATCATCCCAGCGCTTTGGGAGTCCAGGGCAGGCAGACAGCTTGGGCTCACGAATTCGAGACCAGCCTGGGCAACATGGCGAAACCCTATCTCTACAAAAAATACAAAAAATTAGCCAGGGATGATGGCATGTGCCTGTAGCCCCAGCTACTCGGGAGGCTGAGGTGGGAGGATGGCTTGAACACAGGAGGCTGCAGTGAACTGAGATCGTGCCACTGCACTCCAGCCTGAGCAATAGAGCCAAACTTTGTGTCAAAAAAAAAAAAGAAAAAAAAAAAATCAAGAAAGGTGACTCTGGCTGCTGCTGCATAGAGAATGGACAGAGAGGCCTCACACACAGGGAGCTCCCCTCATGCTGGTCTAATCACAGAGTAATGACTGCAAAATATGCACACCTAAAAAATAGTGTAAGGTACACTATAGGGCTCAAAAATCAAGATAAAAGTATCCAAAGATCAGAAACAGGGGAGAAAACCCACAGCTGTAAGAAGAGGGCTATTAAAAAGACAACAACCTAATGAGAGATTTCACAATTGAGGAAACAGAAACAATAAAGCAATCTGAAGAAGATTTTTAAGTATGTATAAATCATCTAAAAACTAAAGGGAAAAGATCATAAGAAGACAGAGTTATGAAACTGGGACAGAAAGTTATGTGAAAATAAATGGGGGAAGTAGAGAGAAGAGACCAGCTAGAAAGCTGTTGCTAACTCCCAGGAGAAAGAAAATGCAGGTCTGGGTGAGGTGGTGGCAGTCAGCAAAAGAAGGGGACAGAAGGTCCTCATTGGTGTTAGCTCTTCTTTCTTCTCACTTCGGTTTCTACTACCTGTTCTATTTCTAGAAACCCTGTGAAACAGTCAGGCTGTACTCTACAACTCCTTTAACATACTCTGACCTTCCCTTCCTCCGATCTTTGCTGCCACTGGCAATGACAGGCACCCCTGTGTTATCTTTCCCACTGAGCCCTCTGAGGGGAGGGAGAAGGCCCTCTGCATATCCAGATTTCTATTATCTAGACGGGGGCAGAGTCAACTCCATTTAAATAGCTATAGCACACCAAAATGGGGTTAACAACAAAATTTAAATGTATGGTACATTTTTCACCTCTAATGTGAAATTATCTAGACAACAGAAACAACCTCAAACTATAGTAAACCCAGACCTTCAAAATATTTCTGGCATTTCAAGCTTCAGGAGATGTTAAACTAAATTTTCCTTTCCTTCACCTCTTTAATATAGATAAAAAATAATGACAATTGTTATTTGGCTAGCCAAAGGAAGACCATTACTCACCACCAAACAACACAATAAAACTGAGGAAAAATACTTTACACATGGGTAGTAAAAGGTGGTGAAAGAGGCCATTATAATATACTAAAGTCGTGGTGCTATTAAATAAAATATTTCAAGTGTTATTTTGCTAGAAATCTGAACAGCAGATTCATTAAGCTATAACTGTAAGCCGGACCTTTTCAATGGTTCAGTCCAAGAGACTTCTCAGAGCCCAAATATTGTTTATATCCCCTTCCTGGGCATCTGTGCCATGAGGAAGGTATAAGGGAAGAGGAATTGACATTTCCTAAGCACTTACCATGTGCCAAATCCTCTAAATACACTGAATCCTCACAATAAGACTGCGAGAGGGGGATTCTTTAAAAGCCCATTTTACAGATGAATAAATGGGCTCATAAAGGTTCAGGATCCCCCAACCAAGTGGCAGAGCAAAGCTGAGATTCCAGACCTTTCTGACTCCCATTTCAGCTGGGACTGAAACGCTTCCATTGCCAGAAGGAAGCATTTCCCCCGACCGGCCAATTCACCACGCTCCTACCACAGCCCACTGCACTCTCCCTGATTCACATCACCCAAGTACATTCCCACATGGCCCTCACACAAAAGTATCTTTTAACTCTGAAGTAAAATTAGGGATCACGATGTTCAGGAAATCCTCCATTTCCCAAGCACTAACTACTACGGTCATCTAACTACTTGTGATAATAAGCCAGAACTGCCACTGAGCATGTCTTCCAAGAAGACTCATGCTAGAAAAATATTGGACAGACGTCAGGGATTGGGGAGGAGTCAGGCTTGCTGAGCTCACAAAAACAGAGTGCTTCAATCCCATTTTTCCGCTGAAGAAACGCCCATAAGGCTTAGTCCATCAATGATACAAGAAATATTAGTGTTCCTGGCTCTTGTCAAGAGTCATGGGCAATCATTACTGCTCCATTTCTCTACCTATTCGGGAGGAGAACTGAAAACTGTTATTGAACACGCACCACACCACATGCCAGCCATTTTTCTTGTTTTTTTTCTTACTCCCCACAGCAACCCTAAGAAGTAATCAGATAAACTGAGGCAATGAGAGATAAAAAGACAGCTCTTTTTGGTTCCAAAGCCCAAGCAGCTGTTATGGATGGACTAGGAAGAACATGAAAGGGGGAAAAATTACTCCCAAAGGATTAATTGAAAAAACACAAATGTACGGAATATTTCTCCTTTTTTGTTTTAACGAAAACAACCTGTAGTATCTCTTCACATAGGAATGGCTCCCAACAGATACAATGAGAAGAGAACTTTAATTCAAGCTCAACAAAAACAGCAGAATCACAACTACAATGATATTTTTTAAGCTGTTGTCGAAACTGGGAGAGATTTCAGTAGGGCTGATTCCTCTCGCTGACAGCAAGGCAGCCCTTTCTGGGCCTCCCAGGAATAATTCTCAAAGAAAGCTTCCTTTCTCCTCTTTATAATGGGCTTACATGAGGCTTTGCTGACGTCCCCTCACAGCCACTAGCATGCAGCCTAATTACTTAATTGCATGACTGGCAAGATTCCTTCCAAGCCATTTCAGGAGCTCTCTCAGGTAAATTACACAGCACCATCATCTAAACCCATTTAGCAAAATGAGTTTGTTCTCCCCTAGAACTAGAGAAACAAAGGAATGTCTGGGCCTCATGTCTACCTGGATTCCAGTAACAACGTGGCCTTCTCATTGAACAAAGGGGCAAGCAGGTTTATGAACACGCCTTCTTCTAGGCAGCCAGGTGCGTGGGCCCCATCGGATTCTAAAATCTTAGGTTCCGTGTGCCGTAAGTATCCATTTTTGCAGCCTCCTTTGGAAAGGTCTTTCATAATCTGCAAATAAAAGTATTTGGTCAAATAATAGAATAAGGAGTAAGGGAAGCGGGTGTGTGGAGAGAGGATGGAGATGCAGGGTAAGTGAGTAAGTGCAAATAAGCCAGACACACTGAGCCAGAGAGAAACAGAAAAGGAAAGGGGAGGAGAAGGAGGAAGAGAGAGAGACACAGGCACGCAGGTGCGCACATACTCACTTTAATGCAGGGAGATGTTCTAGAAAGAGGATAGAGATGTTTACATCACTTTTCCTCACCCTCAGTTTCCTCACCTATAAAATGGGGGTAGTAATGGTACCTCCCGCGGTTCTTAGGAGAATGAAATGAGACCACCTCAGGTTACTTGTCTTACTCACTACAGGTGCACACTGGAAATGCATTCTCCCACCCCTATGGCCCACTCCTTGAAAGTTCTTTCTAAGAAGAGTAGGGAACCCATGTCATTAACAATGATTTGAGTGCTTATTATATTCTTCTTGCAATGTATCCTCCTTATTATGTATCAGAAAGCTGACTTACTCTTTACAGACACATACAATTTAACATGGCTTTGATCTTTCTCATTAGGAAGGTAGAGAGTTCCTAATTCCCATGGAGATGTTATTTACGGATCCACCTTCTTGGGTCACTGAGGGTCCCAGAGGAGTGGTACCAAAGATGCATCTAGTTAAAGCCTGTACTGGGCATGTCTTTGAGGTGCTGCAATTAGCATTCTTTCTCCCCTATCCAAAGCTGTAAATTTCTTCTACCAGTCTATAAATAATTCCTCTTGACTTCATTACTGCTGGTGATATACACACTAGCCATCACCCCCATCTCTCCACACTGGTGAAATGATTAAGATTTTTAAATGGAAGACAAGACCTACACAAATGAGTTGTTATTTATAGTGTCTTCTTGGCCACCAATCTAGTTATTAAATCCAACTAATAAGCAACCTCCAAAGAAGGAAACATACAGAATAATAAAAACAATAATTATTATTTACTGAGCACTTATTACATGCCTTTCTATTTAAATATCACAATCCTAAAAGGAAGTATTACTATCCTCATTGATGAGGAAACTCAGGCTTAGAGGTTAAACACTAATTAACCAAGGTCACAGAGATAGTAGTGCCAAAGCTAAGACTTCGAATGAGGTTCATCTGGTTGCACTTTTAATTACTTTGCTTTCTAAAACTATCTATATTTGAAGATCTTCCCTTTGTGACTCCACAAACTTGAACACCCTGAAGGCCAAAAATGCCAAATCTGTAGCATCGTACCCCCACCACATCCCAGTCTCTAGGGTTCTTTCAACTTTGGAGACTGCTTGGAGTCTCCCACACATTTTATGAATTAGAGGGTTGGAGACTGCTTGCTCCAAATGTTCAGTATCAATGTGATTGGAAGAGTGCTCTATGTGGACGGGGGTCAGATTCTCACAATGCCCAAATGACAGTAATGTGGGTTCCAGATGAGGAGACTGCAGAGTGCCCCTAGGAAGGGGAGCTAAGTTCCATCAGTAGGTCTTTACGCCTCAACCAAATGATATGGTAGTTCACACAGTCCAGAAACAAGGGTTCTTACCCCAACTCTATCACTGATTCACTCTCTGCCCCAAATAAATCATCACTCCTCGAAGACTTCAGTTCCTAATTCATAAAATGCGTTGGATTAGCTCACTGAAGATTTGTCCAGGTCAAACATCCAATGCCTGCTATTCTACTATAACAAGTCCATTTTTATTTGCAAGTATACACTTGTTTTCATGTTTCACGACTGGCTCTGTCACCCAGTTTTTAACTTCTAAGAGGGAAGAGACCTAGTCTTTGCTTTCCACTGGCACATGAAAGGTACACGATATAGGCAGAATGAACAGAAAACTCACTGGACTCATTCCAGACTCGAAGACTGGTTTGGACATAGAGTGGAATAGATGAAATAAGGAGTTAACTGCAAGGTTCCTACCTCATTACTCTGCTGCAAATGCTGGTCACTCAGGAAGTTATTCTCGTCATCCTCTCCAATTTTGATCGTGTCCTCATCCTCCTTGCTAGCCATAAGCTACATGGAGCATGGAATGATGTGAAAATGCAACCCAAAAAAGTGTGCAGCATGAATATGTATGAATAAGTCAGTGATGTCTTTTTTTTTTAATGCAAAACAAAAGGCAAACAAAAAAGAGGAACAAACAAATGCCAAAGCCATGAAATAAAAATTAACCAAAGTTAGAGTTGCTAGTTGTGGCGAATCATACCAGCTGCCTGAATCAAGCATAATTTAAGGACAAATTCCCCAAGAAAACAACTAAAGACATTTCCCCTTGCCCTTGCATGGCCCTTCCTTAGCTGCCGTAAATTAAATATGCTGTATGCCACTGCCACTCCTGCCTTTGCTAAATTCACTTTCAGATTATATAAAAGTAACAAGATTTTGGAAAACAGCTATTGATGGAATTGAAAATATCAAATAGCAAGAAAGTAATAAATGAAATTTATGGTGTGCCCAATTTATGCATCATTTCTCCTATTTAGCACAAGGCATAAACCTCTTCTTGTTCGACTGTCACACCTCTGAGATGGGCAGTCCTGGCAACACTGTCATTTTGCTGACAAAAAGTCTTCATCTCTAATGAGAAGAGTATCACGCTTGCCTGACGATAACTTTATGCTTTTGGAAATGAAGGACAGTTATTTATAAAGACTGCATAAATCCCTAATGCTTCAAAGAAGTGTAAATCCCAAAGCTTCTGAGTGCTACAAAATGGATGGTACAAAGTTCTCAAGAAAGCCAGTTCTCAGCTCTCCGGAAAAGCAAAAATTCTATTCATGGGGCACCTGAATTAACCAAATTAAAAATGAGAGAAAAGGTGGCCAACCACTCCCGGGTAAGGAACTAATCGAAGCTATGTCAAAATTATACCAAACCTTATCTCACCAATAAAAGAGTCTGGCCAGGTGCAGTGGCTCACACCTGTAATCTTAGCACTTTGGGAGCCCTAGGCAGGCAGATTGCTTGAGCCTAGCAGTTCAAGACCAGTCAGGACAACAGAGTGAGACACTTGTCTCTACAAAAAGTACAAAAATTCTCCGGGTGTGGTGGCACATGCCTGTAGTCCCAGGAGACTGAGGCAGAAGGATCACCTGAGCCCAGGGAGGTTGAGGCTGCAGTGAGCCGTGATCACACCACTGCACTCCAGCCTGGGCAACAGAGTAAGACCCTGTCTCGAAAACAAAAACAAAACAAAATAGTCTACACCGAAGGTGCTGAAACCACGGACTACTGGGTCATTTGTTGGGTGTGTTGTACATGTGAGATACCTACGGTTCTAGTTCAAGTTTTATTTCTGAATCCCTACATTTAGTCAATTATCCCCATAGCTCTCCAGTCCAACTCTCTGATTTTCCTTTCAGAAGAAAAACATTGTTTTGGAAGAAAAACAAAACAAAGGCAACTGAGTTCAGTTTTTATAGAAACTTCCCAGGGTCAGAACACATTCAATCTAACCGTATCTAAATCTGCAATCAGGATCAAACAGAAGTGATGATCAAAAACCATATCCCACTATCCTATCAAGCACAAAACAGACTAGACATGCGTAAATATACCTACTGAGGTATAAAAGTTTATAAATATGGGTAAGGAACCCTCTTTCTCTTTTGGTTTCTTCCCTCATTACCGTAACATTCTCACCGTGATAAAGACTAACTGGAACTATCAAACTCATTAGTGGGAATATAAAAGGTTTGGACAAAGCATTGGCATTTCTTATAAAACTAATAACCCTATGACTCAGGAATTCTACTCGTAGGTACTCATTAAGTTTAAAAAAAAAAAAAGTATGCCCCAACAAAGAATTGTACATGAATGCTCATATCACCTTTTACCCAAGTGTTCATTAATAGCAGAATGAATAAACAACGTAATCCATTCATGCAATGGAATACTACTTGGCAATAAAAAGGAACAAACTTGATGCACTAACAACATAGATGAATCTCAAAAACATAATGCTGAGTAAAAGAATATATACAAAAGAGAATATACTGTAGGACTCCACTTATATGAAGGTCTAGGCAAAATTAATCCATAGTGGGACAAAATCAGAAGAGCAGCTGGGGTGGGATTGGGTTTGGACAACAGAGGACATGCAGGCTCTTGATAGGGGTTTGCCTTACACAGGCACATACACTTGTAAAACTTAGTGAACACAGGCTTACAATTTCTATAGTTCATTTAACTATAAGCATTTATTGAAGATATGCACACTAAAGTACTTAGGGGGAAGTATACTGATGTTTGCAGCTTCAATTAAAATTTATCAGAAAGATGAGACAGAGTGATGATGGGCAGGTGGGAAACGTGCATAGAACCTAAGTGGTGAGTATATGGGTATTCACTGTAAAATTCTTTTCACTTTGCTGTGTCTGAATTTTTTCATAATAAAATATTAGAAGAAAGTCTTTCCCATCTTTAAAACAAAACAAAACACGGCCGGGTGTGGAGGCTCACGCCTGTAATCCCAGCACTTTGGGAGGCCGAGGCGGGCAGATCACGAGGTCAGGAGATCGAGACTATCCTGGCTAACATTGTGAAACCCCATCTCTACTAAAAATAAAAAAAAAATTAGCCAGGTGTGGTGGCAGACGACTGTAATCCCAGCTACCCGGGAGGCTGAGGTAGGAGAATGGTGTGAACCTGGGAGGCGGAGCTTAGCTTGCAGTGAGCTGAGATAGCACCACTGTACTCCAGCCTGGGTAACAGGGTGAGACTCTGTCTCAAAACAACAACAAAAGTCTCTCTCTGATTCCCCAACAGCTCTGGTCACTGAGTGTTCTCTGCCTCTCTCCAGGCTTCTGCAAGGGGTCTATTCTCACCTTCTGCAATGTGGCTTTTACTGCCCAGGAAAGGTCCCCAAAGACCTTGTTTATTAACGAGAGATGAAATCCACATGGGGTTAGGAAGGAGGCAGAGAGAAGCTCCTCCCTGACTCCTGCGGATCTGAGAAGAGTTTCCCCTAAGTTTAGAGGAGCAAAGAAAGTATCGTGAACACGTCATTCCAAGTTGAAATATGAAAAGCATCAAAGTTATTCTGCATTTCCAGAACCATAACCATGCCAATACTTGATACAGTGAAGTAAAAATTCACTTTCATTTTTCTTTACCTCTGCTGACCTGGTCAAAATTAAAAGTAAACTCTCAGTTTCCAGGAATGGTCAAGAAATTAAATGTTATGGACATAGAGAAATGTACTTCATGCTACATGCTACTTACCCATTTTCAAAGACATAGAACTAAGATGTCAGAAAGAACTGAGTCACTATACCTGGCTCAGCTTCCAGGCCTACCGCCACTAAAGAAGCAACCTCCAAACCTCCAAGTGTCAACTGGCTCTATCCTCATTTCCTGACTTCTCATCACTTCTCTTTGCCCTGCAAGCTGGCTTCTGTCCCCTTCACTCTAATGAAACCGGTCATGGGACTCACAGGAAGTTCTCAGTACTTTTTTCTTTCTTGTCTTCTCAGAGTGCTCCACACTATGAAACACTCCCTCCTTGAAACCCCATGCTGTTGCTCTGCACTCTACTGCCTCTCCCCCTGCCTCTTGAGCTATTCTTTCTTCATCCTCTTGGCAGCTCCCCTTCCTCCTCCAGGAAGAACTTCCCTTAATCCCCAAAGTGAGGGCTGAGCACCTGTCTACAACTCCCTTGAGACTCTGCATTCACTGCATCAGAGCCCTCACCACACTCTGCCGCAACTGCCCCTCTGCTTCTCTAGATTACATCCTAGACAGGGCGGGGACATGTATGTGTTCATAGTTTTAATATCAATGCCTGATGCTCAATAACGCTGCTGAACAAATAAATGAATAATGACTTTTTTCAAAACGAGATCTAGAAACAAGTCGTCTTCAGGATTACCTCTGGTCTTGCTACTCAAAGGGTATTCCTTAGGGCAGCAGAAGCATCATCACCCGAATTTGTTAGAAATACAGACTCTCGGGCCCCATGCTAGGCTTACTGGACAAGTATCTGCATTTTAACAAGACTCGCAGGAAATTTACGTGCACATTAAACTTCAGAAGCACTGCCCTATGGTGTTGCTAAACAACTCTAAACGGAGTCAGAAAAGGGTTATAGTCCCATCTCTGCCACTAACTCACCAAAAAAAAAAATTAAAATAGCTGTTTTACTGAGTGCCTACCACATGCCAGAACTGTGCCAAGGGCTTTATAAATCATGTAAAACTCATAATAACATATGAAGTCAAATTGTTAGAAAGCTCCTCCTTTTAATGAAATTAAATCTGCTCTGACAAACCAGGTTTTATTGTTACTATTAGCAGAATATTTAACAAGCACCTTCTACTTCTGAGAACCATTTCTGTCCTTTAGAGTCACTAAGGTCTATTTCTTGTCAACATGACAGCCCTACAAATATTTGAGTTCAATTACATTATGCCCCTTTGTCCAGGTTTCCTCTCTACGTCAAAAAAAAAGTTAGTTTTCTAACCATTCTTAATAATGACAATATAAGTAAATAATAATAGTAACTAACGCTTTCGAGCCTTTGCAGTGTGCCAGGACCCATGCCACATGCTTTCTTTACACATAGCCTGCACTCAGAAGGCAGGTCCACAAGTTATACAGTTCCTGGCTTTCTATGCTCACCATCCTGACTACACTCTGCTGAAATCACTCCCCTGTATCAATTTTCAACCTAATTATCCTATAATACATGAATAACCAGCAAATAAATATGAGAAAATAGGTGCAACCTCATATTTTTTTAAATGTACACAGCAACAACAGGATACCTGCTCTTGGTGTTTTGTTTGGTGGTGTCTATGTGAACTACCAGCAGGCAGGAACTGAGCACCATGGTACCCAGCTGGTGAGGTTCTACACCAGAGCCAGCATCTTAAAAAGAAATCTGACAAACTCTATTAGAGCCTTCAAACTACTTATAGCCTTTTACAAATTAAAAGTTGTTGGGGGGCGGGGGAGAATAAATAAATAAATGAAAATAAATTACATGCCTATTGCACATTTATATCTGTCCTTTGACCTACTAATGACACATATCTGGGAATCAACTCTAAGGAAAAGAAAAACCTAAACACAGAAAAAGATTTGTGTCCAAAGACATTTATTAGAGAATTAAAAATGGCAAATCACTAGAAATAACCTACATGTCCAACAGCAGTGAGGCAGTTAAGTTTCAGCACATTCATAAGATGGGATGAGATGCTATGACATAATAGCAATTAGCAAGAACAGAAGACAAAGCTGCATTCCAGCAGAGGTATGTGCATATACATGTTCATACACACAAATAACAGAAGGAACACTTCCAAATGTTAATTAACTGTGTGCTTGTTTTAAAGTGACAGAAATAGGGGTAATTTATTCTCTCTGTTTTCCAAATGTTGGGGTAATGCTATGGGTTAATTAAATATTGGAGAAAAAATACTGAATTTTAAAAATAAAAATATACTTGCTTTCCCCCCACCTTTTCCCCCAACCTTTATAGGCTACTAGAGAACAGGAATCATACCCAGATCCCACTTTGCAAGTCATGCTGCTCGGGAAATGCTGTGGACAATATACGCATTTCTGGTTCGTTTCTGATTTGTTTCTCATCAAAGGAGAACCACACGTACTCCCAGAGAACCGCAGGCTCTGCTCTTTCCCATCTCACCCTCACCGTAACTCCATCTACTCCCTCAGCTAAGATTCCAGTGGGCACATCACCTTTCCCATCCCATTCTGGGGGATAATGGGGAGCTATGCTATAAAGAACAAGGCTATTCATGGGGAACATCAAATCGAAGTACAATATGATAAGACTCAACAAATCTGAGTCGGCTGATATTAAGATCTTAGGGTGGGAAAAGGAAAAAGCCATTTTCTCCAAAGGACATAATGGGACATTTAACAGACTTTTGTTTTAAAGGGCAAATGAACAAACAAAACACACCATTTGTGTCTCAAATGAAGTTGGTGAAGAACGCTGCCTCGGAGGAAGCAAATCAGACTTGTTTCTCCCTAAATGGATCACAGATATTCTTAGTTTTCAAAATTATCTAGAGTCCTGGAGGCTAAGATCAATAACGTTCCCTCTCACAAAGAAAGAAGATGGCCAGAGTGCAGCATAAATACCTTTGAGCATTTCCCACTTTGAAGGCAGGAGGAGACAGCTTAAGGCTGACAAATCTTTCCCAAGAAATGATGTTGCAATGAATGTGAGTTCTCCATCTACCTGGCACTCCAGGTAGAGCAGAAGACAACCCCAACCAGGAAGATTCCAGTTTCATACACGAGGGACCCAAGTACATAAAGGCCCTACTACTGCACTTTATGGGAGAGCAGTTCTGGTCTTCCGAAACAACGCTAACACGCACATGAAGCAAGGTGCTTCCTACGGGAGAGTCAGGCCAAGATAGGGAATGAAGAGGGAAACAACATCACAACTTCAGGGTCCTCCCATTGTGCAGCCCGGGTCCCAAACAGAGAAAATCAGAGCCAACAAATCACCAAGATCAGCACTGAGGCCCAGAAGTCATCAAGGTGAATAAGACTTCTTTCCTCTTTTCCCGGGTGGGTTGTGTGTATGTCAGTTTTTCAATGTTAATGTATTCATTAAGGCCGCATCCACACTATTCAAATTATCTGGGTGGTTTGGAAACTCTCCAGATCCCTCTGAGACCACATCACTCATCAGATGTGTGCCATCTGCAGCACAGGTCCCAGGGCTGGACCAGAGTCAAAGCATCACAGTATATCGAATGTGTCCATGGAGACATGACTCGAACCTGAGGAAGCCTGCGAGCAGACCTGACAGCCTAGCGGGACTCTCAATAACCAGTTCACAACAAAGGGAATTTCAGTTAGAGATCTCCCCAGGAACAGATGCAGTCTTGAAAAACCTTTCAGGTTGTTATACATACATACATATACATAAATATATGGTTTGTATACATACATACATATGAATATATGGTTTTGATGAGTTTTTTTTTTTTTGAGACAGGGTCTCGCTCTATCCCCCAGGCTGGAGTGCACTGGTGTAATCACAGCTCACTGCAGCCTCAACCTCCTGGGCCCAAGTGATCCTCCCACCTCAGCCTCCCAACGTGCCGGGATTACAGGCGTGAGCCACCATACCAAGCCAGTTGTTATATTTTTGTAATCAGCACATGACAACAAAAATGTTTCTTACCTCTGTTTGTTCTGTAGACACAAGTCTATCTGGAAACCCATTTCCCTGGAAACCCATGCAGGAGAGATCAAAAATGGTTTTCTTCAGATGCTGGTTGTCTGTATACAGCTCCTTCACTAGCTGTATGAGGTCACTGACCTAGGAGGTAAGAACAAGGACAGGGCTGTCCACCCAACAAGAGACTTCAGCTTCCCGGGGCCACAGCCCCAGACAGCCCTATTAAGCGACTCTTTGGCACCACGGTTATGGGGAATCAGGCTGATTCTAGCCCTCAGGATACCCTGCGCACAGTGACAAAAACACTGGCTTTAACATCTGACATACCAGTATTCTAATCCCAGAGCCATCACTTCAAGGCAAAAAGATCCTGGGCAAACTGCACAATCGAAGTCCCAGTTTCCTCATCTATAGAGTTACTATGAAAACTGAACAGGATTGTGGTCACAGTGCACTGAAGTCCCTGGCACAGTCTAAGTGTTCAGTCAGTGACAGCTAATACTATCTCTCTCCTGCACTTGAGGTCCTCTGGAGGAAAAGTCTCCCAAGGCTAAAGTTTCTGAAACTGTATCAGAGTCTTACTTTTCACTAGTGACCTCCTCCTCTGCACACCTATCTGGCAATGCCAGTAATATTAACAGTTGTCAATTATGAAGCAATTTACGGCTAGTAAAACACTCCTACAAGCTTTAGTCAATCACTCCTTGCAAAAATCCTGAGGAGGTGAACAGGCTAGTGTGTCTATCTCCATTTTACAATGAGGACATGAAATACAAAGAAATTTAACTGCCCAAAGTCCCACAGCTGGGGTGTCTAGAGAGCTAAATGAGACAGAACAATGGCCAAAGTGCCTAACCATATGGGAAAGAGCAGCTGCCTCTACACAGGCAGAGCTGGGCCTGGGTCTTGCGAGGCCAGACACATAAGGAACCGAGCAGACACCACCTTGGTTTCCTGCAGGCTTCAAATCCCAACGGCCAGTAATTTTCCGAGGCTTCTTGATGGAAGCGATTATTAGCTCTTCAAATAACATGGAAATTCGCACCCTGAGTACACATAGTAGACATCCAATACATCAAAATAGGAACAAAAATTGGATCTAATCCTCAAGGAGGTTCTAGTAGGAAGAACAAGACATTCTGAATTTACTAAGTGCCAACCAAGTGAACTACCTCCTGGCCTTACCACAGCCCCAGTAGGCACTAGCAGCAGCTATTATCATCTCTATTTTCTTCATCTTTAAAAACCAGCAGCTGCCTCGATACTCCTTGCCCTATTCCTCCCAAAATACCCAAAATTTTATTCTCCTTGCTATTTCTTTGTTCTGTGCCTTACACAGGCTGTTTTCTCTTTCTCTGCTGAGAAAGTGGAGACCTGGGCAAACTCTGAATTTGTCCTTCAAAACCCACTTCAAGTCTCACTTCTGTTGAGAAGCTTCCCCTGATCAAGTAAGCTCACCCCGCCATCTCCCATACAGGCAATTAACCTCTCCTCTGCTATTTCTATACCTTGTACAGCTGCCCATACAGCAACTTTGCACCTCACGTTGCAATTACTTGTTTACATGCCTATCTCTTCTATCAGAATGTAAATTATTCCAAGACAGAAACTGAATCTCAGTCACACATACATGATAATTTTACAATAAACCAAACAGTCTCAAACCTCCTATTCCTAACAATGTTTTTCAGAACCTTGAAACACTAAACCACTCTAACCAGGCCACTGTTCAACACATTGAAGAACCTTTCCAGTTTAAAAAAAGATGTATCGATCAAACCTGGAATGTTATTCATTCAAAATGTATCCATTATGAGCTCCTATATGTGTGCCAGGCAACGGGAAATCAGAAATAAGTAAGACATAATCACTAAGTTTAAGATGTTCACAACCTAGCAAGGAAATATAGACAAATAGCCACATAATTACAGATCAGTAAGAGAAGGACATCGATTTGGATTAGGTACAAAAAAAAGAGGGGAACAGCCTGAAGGAAAAGTGGCTAACTCTAAACGGAGGGGCCAGAGACCTTTTCCTCAACGAGATCAAGCCTGGCTGGGTTCTTAGGCCTGGGGAGTTTATCAGACACAAGGGAAGGTACTCCAGGTAATGGACACAGGAGGGGCACACACAACAAGGCAGAGGGGACAGGAAGGAAGGAGAGGGGCCTTCAGAATCTTAACCTTCATCAGGAACCCAAGATACAACAAACAATCTAACAAAAAGAAATGCACTAAAAGTTAATAGGTCAATACCTTTTTCTTAAGTTCTTCTTGAGAAAAATGTTCCACTTGAAACCGATTGTTTTCTTCAAGGCAAATACTTAGATAAGATGTTTGATCACTATAAAATGAAAATGATTCTTCTGCCCAAAAAAACAAAAGGTGGGGAGGGGGAAGAGAAAAGGAATATCAGAAACAGGTCCTCCCAAGACTGATCCCAGTGCAATCCATCCAAAGCAAAGTGAATGGGGGAGGTGGGGCGGAAGGGAGCATAGTACACAGAGGGGGCCTAAGGCACTACCTTTGGCGTAAAAGTAATTTTCCCTTTCTCAACAGGCTGATATTTCAATGTATGGTTTCATCTTAGGCTGTAGGTTTTCACTGTGGCCAACTGTGAATTATAATTTGCATATCAAGTATTGTGCCTGGAGACCATTCTGAATGGCACAAGAAAATGGTGATTTCAGTTTAAATGAGGGACTGATTCTGTTTAGGGGAAAATGCAGAAAAATTAGATGTGACCCACAAGGGCAGAACTCAAGGGAGATAAAAGTGTCTGATCTACTTTTTTTACGGGCCCCAGAACCCTCACGGGAAACCAGCATACTAAGTGCAGAAAGTGCCTGCTAGTGCTAAGACAGAAGAATCTCTGGTCACCGATGTAAGGATCTGCTTCCTCTGCAGCAAAGGTCAATTGTAATAGGAAGGGGAGAAGCAGGAGGCGGGGGGAAGATGTGTGTATATGTGTACTGAGCAAGGCATATCCACAAACAGTATCTCATTTAACACACACGTGTAAGAGTTGATACAACTAAAATACGGCACAGAATACTAGAAAGAGCTAAACTTAAAGGAAGATGCCTTGGCTCAAATCTGGGCACATCAACCCTCAGCTGAGCCTTGGTTTCTTCATCTGTAATATGAACGTAATACCTACTATATCTAATGAGATGACTGTGAGGGTCACAGGTGGAAAGTCAGGTGCCTAGCACTGTGCCTCGTACATAGCAGATGCTCAAGAGATGTCAAACCTACCACTGTTATTATCAATTTTTACCATATGTGTCAGGCACCAGGCTAGAGATACAGAAGGGAATCAGATACCAACCCGAACTTTGAAGGGCTCAAGTTCTACCAGGGGAGAGGGTCAAATCTTAATATTACTGTGAGGAACACAGAAAACATATGTCCCACAGGACCCTCATGTTGTAGCCCTCCTTTAATGCATATACAGCACTAAAAACAGTGCTTCAACCTAAAACAGCGTCTCACCCATATGTGTGTATGGTCTTGGGCTCTCTGCAGTAGGTGCTGTGGTAGGCAGTACTCAGATGTTTTGGACAGTGAGGGCTGTAATCCCCCAGAAAAGGGGATTGCAAGTGCCCAGGGATATTTGGAACTAGAAGTATCAAACGATGCAGAAAACAGCAGAGGCAGCGAGGAAGCAATCCTGCACCTGACGTTCGGCAGAATTTAGTACAACTTCCTGGGCTCTTCTACTAGGAAGGCTAACATCAGCATGGTCACCACAAAAAGGATCTCCAGACGAAACCCTGTGTATGCTTCATCCCTTAACAAATATTTAGGACTCTGGTGAAGTTCAGTTCATGCCCTCCAAGTGGAAAAACCAAAAAGAAGCACATAGAATAAAGTGTGTACCTTCCCGCCTCCGAATTTCGCTGATCTGCTCCTCCAAGGTCTTCCGCAAATTCTGATATGAAAGCACATCCCGCTCCAGTTGCTTCCGCAGGGCAAAAATGTTGTTTAACTCAGCCTGCAGGTTGTTGATACTTGGTAAAACAAGACACCAAAAGTTTTAAAACAGACCTATTTGTACTTTTAGATGCAAAGCCCAGAAAGCGTTCCTGTGATTTTTATGTCATTTGTGTTTTTTTCTGGTTATAAAAGTAAATACAGGTTCACTATAGAAGATTTTAAATACAACAGTATAAAGAAAACAAAAATTACCACGCTCCTACTACCAACTAACACACGGCAGACTGTATTTCCTTCCAATCTTTTCCCCTATGAGTAATTTACATGGCTGAAATAATACTAGACATACAATGCTGATATGCATTCCTCACTTCATAATTCCCTATATTTTTAGCAATTATTTGCAAACATCATTTTTAATGACCATATAATATTAAACTAGGTGAATGTCCTACCACTTACTTTAACTCATCCCCTATTAGTGGATACTTGGGTCATTTGCAAATTTTTGCTATAGGCATAACTAGGTGAAAATAATGTAATTCTCCAGTCCAGAACGTGTCTCTGTTCTGAACAATGCCCTGAGAGGGTTGGGTATAGAAAGAGAGGCTCCCCAGGGCCTGGGTGTCACTTGGACACCCAGGCTTCAGAAGAAAGGGAGACAGAGGACTCCTGCTGCGCTCCTCAAAAGAGTCATATTGGAAGTAAGGGTAGGGGACAGGTGGGAAGAGAAAAAAATAAAGGAATAGTGAGTCAACAATAAGAGGGAGAAAAGGACTAATCTATTAGGGGCCAACAAAACTCCACTGTGATGAATTAACCACTCAGAAATGCATAGTATGAGTGGATTTTTATTCTGGGAGAGGAGACGTAGTGTTAAGCTGTACAGAGAGCTTGCATGGACTAGAAGCCCAAAACCCAGAGGAGGCCAAGAAAATGCACACCTCCCAGAATCTGCATTAATCTTGGGGAGCCCTGTCCAACAGAACTTTCTCCAGTGATGGAAATATTCTATACCTTCACTGTCAACTACAGTAGCCACTAGCTACAGGTGCCTACTGAGCATTTAAAATGTGGCTAATGTACCAAGGAACTAAATGTTTCATTTTATTAAATTTACAGTAAGTTTAAATGTGAACAGCCACATGGCTAGTGGCTACTGAACTGGACAGTGTGGATCCATAGGAACGGCTTTGGACTCCTACTGATGTGCAATTGGCAGAGATCGGAACCACTTAAATCCAGCTCTCAGAAGAACATGGAGACCCCAGCTGACATCTGAATAGCATAAATAATGCTTCACTGTGCATCTCTGTGGTTAAAGCCTTGTTTGACATCCAGGTTGTTTTCTTAAGAAAGATTCCCAGCAATGCAATTACTGGGTCAAAGTATATGAACATTTTTAAGACTACTGAAACACATTAACAAATCAGACAGACTTCTTTTTTAGATACTAGGAGATCTATCACTCTCCATCCAGCACCTATGGTTCCCTAAAAAGGTCCATCAATGCCATGAAATTATCTGCAAAAAATGAATGAATAGGAAGAGGGCCTATAAGCTTTCATCAGATTTTTCAAAAGGGATCAATAGCCCCCGAATGGTTAGAGGCAATTGCTCTAAATATGTGTGCCAGACTCCTCAAAGAAGCCCCACTTCTCCTTCAGAGACTTCCAGCTCCATCCATCGAACTGCACACATAAATCAACACACACTGGAAGGAAAATAAATCATGATGTCTAATCTTCTATGCTTGCTGCTTTGAGGACAGTTCATCGTGAAGCAGTCTTCATGCAAGGGAAAGGGCCCCACTAGCAACTTGTACCTAGTTCCATTTTAAGACAATCATAATGATCAATTTGTAAGGCTGATGAAAAACCTCACAGAGGTGTCACAGCACAGCACTCGCTTGGATGTGGTCGTGCTGCAGAGGCATTTAACCAGGGGGAAAAAAGGAGGCTGTTTTAGAGACGCTTCTGTGATTAGGGCTGAGGAAAGCTAACTGCTTCACTCCCTCTTCCATTTTCTGACAGGGTGAAAAGTACACAGCTGCTGCTCCTGTGTCTGTCACTTATGTTTTCCCAACTTGAGAATCTTTTCAAGGTGTGAGGAGTTGGGAGAACAAAAGGTGCTTCACTCAGAAGGAAACAAAAACCTTCCTCTTCCTGAATTGGGGCGGGGCAGACAGGAGCAGAAACAAGGAGTCAGAGAGATCCAAGCTCAAAATAGCACGTTACCACTACTGAGCAAGCCAGTTCAACTAACTGAGTCCTGATTTCCTCACACAAAATGGGGATAATAATACCTTTGCTTTGCGATTGTTTTGAGGAATAAATGAGATGTTACATGGGAAAGACATTAGGACAGAGGCTAACACATATGAGACGCTCAACGAGCATCATTTCCCTCCTTCCACATACTCCAACAACTCCCATCCAGAAGATAATATTTATGAGCCAAGATTGCTGATTTTCATGAGTTACAGCAACGATAATCACCTGGAGATGATTTTGCCCCCACCCCCCAGGGGACACTTGCCCATGTCTGGAAACATTCTGCGTTGTTACAACTGGCATGGGAGGACCAGGTGTGCCAATCTTCCCATGGTAGAGGCAGGGGATTGCTAAACATCTTACAAAGCACAGGACATGCCCTCATGACAAAAAAATTATCCAGCCCCAAAGCCTCATATTGCTGAGGCTGAGACATCCTGAGTTAAAGGGAAACGGTGCTAGTCCTCAAGATGGGGAGTGTATCAGCAAGAACCTGGCTTGGGAGTCAAGGCGACCTGAGCACTGATAATCCTTCACTGTGGAACACTGGGTGATACACAGCGTCTTAGAATGCATATTTCCACTTCCGTAATTTGGGGATAATCCGCCAACTTCTAAGTGCTGCTGTGAAGAATAAAAATGTAAAAGTGAAAGGATCAACCACATTCTTACAATGAGTTTCCTCCCTTCTTGACCTTCCTTTCCAATTTTAATCATAGTACATCATCTGTCTCCAGGGTCATCCACCTTTCCTGCCAATTTCCAGAATGAACAGTGCTGGAGTTACAAAAAGGAGCTCTACCTTCCTTAGCCCACATTCTGCCCTCTGGATATGCCAAGGTCTGAGGAATCAAAAACCTCCTGCAAACTAAGTTTCTGCATAATGGAATATTAAGACATATATAAGCTTTTCATGTTGTCATTATTCTTAAGAAATCTTACCATTTACTGAGTGCTTACTACATGCCAGGAAGTATTAGGTCTTTAAACAGTGTTCTCTCTGGTTTCAACAGAACCCTGTAAAGTAGGTAGATATCTAAGTAGGTAGGTAAGTAGGCAGACCAGCCAATCTCAATTTCTCAAACGCACTGAGGCTCAGGGTGAGAAATTACTTACCCAAGAGCTCAGGGCTGCTGAGTGGCACAGCTGAGATGTGGACCCAGGTCTGTCTCCTACTAAATGTATTACAAGTCTGAAGATGAACAGGAAACCTTTTAAGAATCCTTGTTAGTCCTGGTTAGTCCTTGTTAGTCTGAGTTAGCCCTGACCCGCCTCAGTCCCATCCAAGTTTTCATTCATTAAGAAAGAGCCTGTGAAACTTGGGAGCCCCTCATGAAGCTGAGAAGACTCAGGCACAACCATATCCACCCACAAGGCCTCTCAGTACCCAGAATCAACCTGGCTCCTATCCAGAGAAGCTGTGGGATTGAAATGAAATGTGTCCATTCCTCTGTGAGTTTCCACACATGACTCAACCCCCCACGCCACCGACCCCTCGCTCCCCCGCCACCTCCCCCCACACCACTCGCCAAGTGAAAATGACCAGCAGCTGAGGTTTTTTGAAAAAACTCACTTTCAGAGAGTGACGCCTACTCCCAGAATTTCAGCGGCATGTTTTCGTTTTCCCTAAACTCATTTCCCATGAAAAAATCTGGAAATTATCTCATAATTTAGAAGATCAACACAGCGGGGAGGGGCATTCCTGCACAGAACATTTCCCAAGTGCCTACTCTGTACCAGGCCCTGGGGAGCCGAGACAGTAAGGTGGGACCCCTGCCCTGAGGTGAGGAGGCACAGCAGGCACAGACCTACATAAGGTGACCTCCCCACGCAGGGCAGAAACACAGAGGCAACTGTTCTGGGGATTAGCGGGGCCGCTTGACAAAGGTAACATTCAAGCTAAATTCTAAAGGACTGGGAGGAGACAAAGTAGGGGAAAGGTTGAGAATAGAAGGGTAGGAAACACAGGTGAAGGTATAGCCCAGGGAACGATAAAGAGTTCACTATGGTGAGAGTAGAGGACATACAAGAGGGAGAAATGAGGGGTGATTCTTTTTTAACTTTTTATTATAGAAAAGTTTAGACATATATAAAAGGGAAAAAAAAAAAAACACTACCATAATGAACTGCTCCTCCATCTACACATACCTCAGACCCAACGATCAGAGAACCAGGGCCAATCTTGTTCTTTTGATATCCCCACCCTCCTCCTCAGCTTCTGCACAGTTTGGAAATGAATCCCAGACATCATACCTTTCAACTGTACCCATCCCACTGTGTAGAGAATGGTGACCAACACTTGTAATCCCAGCACTGTGGGAGGTGGAGGTGGGTGGATGCTGAGGTCAGGAGATCGAGACCATCCTGGTTAACACAGTGAAACACTGTCTCTACTAAAAATGCAAAAAATTATCCGGGTGTTGTGGTACGTGCCTGTAGTCCCAACTACTTGGGAGGCTGAGGCAGGAGAATCGCTTGAACCTGGGAGGCGGAGGTTGCAGTGAGCAGAAATCACACCACTGCACTCCAGCCTGGGCAATAGAGCAACACTCAATCTCAAAAAAAAAAAGGATTTCTCAATTCTGAGAAATCCCTGAGGCCAACCCTGCATGTACAGATACGTGGACAGAGGCCCAGAGCAGCACTTGCCTGTGGACACAGAGCTAGAAAGTGGGAGAGCCAGGGCTAGAACAAGGCCTCTCAATCCTAGAGTTGGCTCTCCCCACCACACCTTGCTGGCAGCAACTCTTTTCAGCAATTCTGCAGAGACAGGGAGACTTGTTTGAGTCCCAGGGTTCTGTCACTTGACAGCTGCGTGACTTTGAGCAAGTAACTTACCCTATCTTAGTTTTCATGACCTTATAGAAAACAGGGATAGCATTATTATTACTTCACAGAAAGGCTGTGAGGATCATATGAGATAATACACAAAGAAGCACTTTCTAAATATACAATAAAGTATTTTTAAAACCTGAGTAATCATGATTTTAAAACCTAAGTAATCAATTTTGTTGCCAAAAATCAGACAATTCTTGATAGAAAACAGGTGCATGTGACTATTAAATAGTGCAATCGCCACCCAAGCTTTATAAGCTCCATAAGCAAACTGGCAGGGTGTTGCTGCCTTAGAGATCACCAGCACTGATTGAAGGGGTGCGTGTGTGTGTGTGTTCGCATTCACATGTATGATGTCCAGACAGAAACCCTTACCTGTCTGATTCCTGCAGAGATTTGACCAGTTGGGTATAGATGTCCTGCTCTTTCTTTAAGACCTGAATCAGCTCTTGATAGTCTGATGATTGTTTCTCTTCCTGGAAATGACAAAGGGCATTTGACATTAAGGGAAGAATTTTGAAAGAGTACATCCTTATATTATGCAAACATATGTAGCTAGTCCCAGTTTTTAAAACCAAACAAAGGTGAGGCCCTGTGCCTGGCTCTGGCTCAGGCCACAGTCAGAGAGCACCACCTTCAGGAGGAGTGGGGAATGACTGTCCATCACTTATCCCAGAACGAAGCTGAGAGCTGAGCTTCCAATACTGCTTCCAACAGCTGCTAGGAAGACACATCAGTTATGGGATTAGCCCATCGTGAGACTGTCATCCCTCAGAGCTGCTGGTCACCGTTTCTACAACACTACAAAAAAATGTCTTTCCATATTCACTGTTGCTCCAAAGAAGAGAAATTCACAAACCAAAACCTGGCAAGTACTGGGGACTAGGGATTTAGTGACAGTCAAGTAGAAGAGGTCAACTGAGGCATTCTTGGGAGGCATCCAGAGCACAGTGATGATGAAGAGATCTGAGTTGGATCTCTGCCACTTACTGGAGGTATGATCTTGGGTAAGTAGCTTAACAAAACTCTTTGAGCTTCGGTCTCCTCATTTATGAAATGGGGATGTCGTTTTATGAATTCACATTCACAAATGTGAAATTTTTTAATGTTCAAAATTTGGTTCTGCCACCTACCAGTTCTGAGACTCTGGGAAGTTACTCATTAGGAGCCTTGGTATTCTCACCTGTAAAACTGGTGGACAATTACCACTGCCTTGTGGAGTTATGGAGCAGATGAAATATAAACTGTGCACTGTAAGGAACCGGGGATACCTGGAGAAATTGCTGATTCCCATATCAGGACAAGGAAAATCAGGAACAACAAAAGATATGTGTATAGCATTTTATTGTGCCAAAATATGAGGAAGTGCTTATAGAACAGTGGTTGCCAGGGGCTGGAGGGATGAGGATATGGGAGATGCTGGTGAAAGGGAACAAAGTTTTAGTTATGCAAGATGAATAAATTCCAGAGATGTAATACACAGCATGATGACTATAAGTAACAATATCCTGGCCAGGCACAGCGGCTCACATCTATAATCCCAGCTCTGTGGGAGGCCAAGGTGGGAGAATCACTTGAGGCCAGGAGTTCCAGATCAGCCTGGGCAACATAGTGAGACCCCATCTCTACAAAAAAGTAAAAAATAAAAACATGCGCAGGATATGGTGGCATGCCCCTATAGTCCCAGCTACTTGGGAGGCTAAGAGAGGAAGATCCCTTGAGCCCAGAAGTTTGAGGCTGCAATGAGCTAGAATCATGCCACTGCACTGAAGCCTGGGCAACAGAGCAAGACCCTGAAATAACAAGCAAACAAACAAAAAAATACTGTATTTTACACTTGAAACGTGCCAAGAAGGTAGAGCTTAGGTTTTTTCATCACACAAAAAAAGGTAACAATGTGAGATGATAGATATGCCAATTAATTTGATTATGGTGATCATTTCACAATGTGTGTGTATATATATATATCAAAACATCTAGTGTACCTTAAATATATGCAATTTTAATTTGTCAATTATAACTCAAAGCTGAAAAAATTTTTTAAAGAAATGCTTAAATAATGATGGAATGTTGTCAAAAGGACACACAGAGCCAGTTTGGAAAGGCTCCCACAAGCAAAATCTGGGGATGATTTGAGCATTGAAATAAATAATGAGTAATGATTTATAATCCACTGATAATAACTGATAGTAACAGATTATAATCCACCAAATAAAATAGGAATTCATAAATCCATACTGATATGAATAGGAGGGGAAAAGAGTAGGTTTTTCTTTATAGAAAAATGATGACTAATAAATGTAGAAAGAATGAGGGAATTAGAAAAATCACCCTTTGCCAGCCATCACAGTAATAAATAATTACCAAGAAACACAAAAGGATGCTAAAACTAGTAGGTAAAAGTTTGAAGATCAAGATACTTACATAGACTCAAAACACCTCCCCCAAAATATTTATTAAATACAAAGGGAAAAAAGCATAACTAGACAGTCAAGACACCTGGCAGACACTATCTTGATAAAGTTATCAAAGTTAGCATGGCTAGTAATGGGGCAAATCCAACTGTGTACCATCAGACAGGACACAATGAGAAGAATACAGCATCGCTACCATGATATTCCTGCCAAAGATGCATAAACTGAATCTAATCAGCAAGAAAACACCAGACAAACAACCCAAACTGAAGGGACATTCTTGCGGTATAACTGGCCTGGGCACTTCAAAAGTGCCAAGGTTATGAAAGTCAAGGAAAGATTTTAGAACTGCTCCAAACTAAAGACTAAAGAATCATGACTATTAAATGCAAGGCATGATCCTAAATAGGATCCTTTTGCTACAAAGGGTGTTACTGAGACAAGTGATGAAATTCGAATGAGTCTGAGGATTAGAAGGTAGTGTTGAAGGAAATTAGTCCAGGCTAATTTCCTGGTTGTAGTGGCTGGGCTGATGTTATACAGGAGAATGTTGCTGTTTATAAGAAATACACACTAGCACATTCAGAGGGGACAAGGCTCACATTGGCAACTTTCAGAAGGCTCAGAAAAAATACAATCCTTTATTTTTGTACTTTTCTACAAATTTAAAACGATTTCAAAATAAGAAAAAACGTTAAAATGAAGTTAATGCATACAGAATATCCAGCACAGTGCCTATCACCAACTAAGTGCTCTCTAAATGCTGGAGGCGGATGTTCAGTTCGTGAAGAAATTGGGGCTGCAAACAGCCTTTGTAGTTCACATTAACTTGCGTTTTCTCCTAAAGCTAAGATACCACCTACGACAGGGGTTTTCAACCTGATTAAAATTTACAGGCTGAAGGAATATGAGCAAGGGAAAAAAATTACATCTCTATTTCCACTAACCTCTAACTGAAATTTAGCATTACCTTCAATTATGAATTGAAGGAATACTGCTATTGCTACAAACCATAGTAATACTAGTGGTATTACCTTGACTTTGTCATCAAAAGAAATAGTTATTTTGTATATATTGCAGATATCTCAAAATATTCATTCTTATCACTACTTCATAACTACGGTAGTTACTTATACTCACCACCATATCTTACTATTTAACATATTAATAAGGAAGCACCATTTCCATAGCATAATTTATATTTTGATAACCTAATTTCAAAATATTTGGTTTCCTTTAGAATACTACATATATATTATATGCATTTAAACAGTTTTTCAAGATAGGGGTCTCTGGCTTCAGTAGATTCCCAACAGTATGCAGAGGGCAAAAATGGTGAAGAAGCCCTGATCCAGGGGAATACTGTTATGCTTCCAATCCTGACAAAACAAGGCCAAGGCACCACCTGCCAATTAAAGCTTTTAAATGCTAAACCACCAGTCTGGTCATGATAAGTTAGTCATCCAGACTGCTGGAAATGTCAGGCCCTTTTGTAAATCATGCCACATGTCACTGGCACAAGGAGTTCCCAAATGCCTTTTGTACACAACAACAGAATCATGTGGGATTCTCTCAGCTCCCACCTGCACACAACCACGTGTGCAACCAGAGGACCTCAGAGAAGAGTGGGAAGGATTTAAAGAGGACGTCAAGACCAAGGAGACTCTCCAGGACCAGTACGCCAGCCACCATGCTAAGTGCTTTCCAGGCATTTTCTCATTTAATCTTCACAATGACCCAATGTGCTTACGTGTTACTACACTCCCTATTTTAGAGATGAGGAAACTGTGACACAGAAGGCTGTTCATGCTGAAGGTCAGGATGGTGAGGCCAGGTGTGGGCTTCAAGGCCCATTCTCTTCAGCCCACCCATCACTGCCCTATAATAGATGCCTTAAATACAATGCATCTGGGTGCTTGGCAAGGGTAACATCATCACTGTCAGCCACATAAAGGCCAGCTAAAGAAAATAAGAAAAGCCAGTGACAAAATAAGAAAATCTATTGTTTCTTGAGCACCTAGCATGAGTGGCAGTGATGATTAAGAATGTGTGACTTTATGAACTATGCGACCTTGAACAAGTTACTCAACCTCTCTATGTCAATATTCTTTTTCTTTCCTTTTTTTTTTTTTTTTCAGATGGAGTCTTGCTCTGTCACCCAGGCTGGAGTACAGTGGCGCAATCTCTGCTCACTGCAACCTCCACCTCCTGGGTTCAAGCAATTCTCCTGCCTCAGCCTTCCAAGTAGCTGGGACTACAGGCGCACGCCACCACACCCAGCTAATTTTTTGTATTTTAGTAGAGACAGGGTTTCACCGTGTTGTCCAGGCTGGTCGTGAACTCCTGAGCTCAGGCAATCCTCCTGCCTCAGCCTCCCAAAGTGCTGGGATTACAGGCGTGAGCCACCGTGCCTGGCCTGTATGCTAATATTCTTACCTCTAAGTAGTGGTAATAATTCTACATACGTCCTGGAGCATAAAAGAGATTAAATGAGTTAATCCAGACAAAGTTCTCAGAATGATGCCTGGCGTGAAGCAAACATTTGATAAATGTCAGCTGTTACCATTATTCTTATGCTCCAAGTGCTATACTAGCTACTGACATATTATCTCTAGTTGCCACAGCATTCCAGGGAACTTCTCATTTTTCAGATGATGAAACTGACTCTGTAGGAACAGAAGTAACTTGTTAGAGTCCACTAAGCTAGTAACTGGTAAAGTCAGAATTTGTGCCTAAGTATGCAACGCCAAAGCCAACCAAGAAAGATTGGGGAAAAAAACAGTAAACATGGATTTCTGATGGATGGCACAGACACTCCAGGAATATATACCTGTAGGACCCAGTATCTTAACAGGACCTCTGCAGGCTGGCTGTTAGTCCTACAGGAGGACAGCCCACTGCCTGCCACACCAGGGCCTGGATCTCAGTTCAGGCTCTTTTCTTCTTTCTGGCAGCTATTCCAAAGGTTCCTCAGAATTTTCAGGCCACCACTCTCCTCAGCTCCTGCCCTCCTCCCTTCCTCCTGCCCTTGCATCTCAGTGGAACTGGGAAATCCCTCCACCAGAGTCCCGGGGGGGATGCCTATCCCCCCAAGACCCAGTGCTGTCATTTACCATTCTCCACTGGCACACTCGAGAGCACTTTACAGGATCTGCTCAGGCCAAACCTCATCAGGAAGCCCTTCCTTGACTGACAAAGATGTCCTCCTCCAGCCCCCAGAGCTGGCATGCCAGCCACCTGTTTACAAGGCTGAGGGCTCCTGGCAAGCAGCAGTGTCCTGAGCTAGGCACAGTGTCTGGCACAAATCAAACGCTGCCACAAATAATTGCTAAACTGATGATTAAGTAGGTAAGAGGGGAACTCAGAGACCGATATGAATCTTAAGAGCAGAGATTCCTGGGGATATTTTGCATAATGGAAGTCAGAGCGAGTCAACGTCTTCCTAGAAGCAAATTGCTTACCCATGTTAAATAAATGAACTCTTTGAAGCCATTTGGGTCCCATTTCATCAATCACCTATTCCCCTGTGTTGAATCATGCCCCATTAGAATGAAGTCATTTGGCTCCCTCAGCAGAGCTGACAAACCAGTAGATCTCCTCGACACACAGGCAGGCAGCCAGGATGCCCAGAGGGGAGTCATGAGAAGCACCTGCTCAGCAGGAGCAACCAACCCCCACTCTCCCCTCTCCACCCAGCCCCTCCAAACAAAAAGCAACCCAGACAGTAGGTCTCTCAGTGCAGAGAAGACTCATCACTGCTGCACATCTGCTGTGTGTCTGGCTCTGCGATGTGTTCTCCATGGCCCTTGGAATGACCACCCCGCTCACCCCATTCCCCTGCCTCACCTGAGAACTGTCCCTACAACACAGGGGTGAGTCCCAAGAAGACTCCTCTCCTTTGTAAGCCAGGCCCTGGGCTCACTTGCTAGACCAGTACAGTTCTCTCCCAAGAACTGAGAGATTTAAACCAAGACACCAGACAGCTGGGAGTCTCTGGGTCTGTGTCATGTCACCGACAGAGCCCTAGAGTCTGGGACTTCTGTGGTTGAGGTCCATGGTGCTGCCCCAGTTTCACCCTCCCCAAAGTGTGGCTGCTCAAGTCTTGCCTGGCATCTGTGACAGCCTCAAGTCTGCTCCCAATCAATATTCCCTTTCACGGTGGTTGTGCTCAAACTATCCAATGTGAGGTTCTGTGGCCTGCAACCAAAAGAACCTTAACTAATCCACTTCCATTATTTCTAATCCTCTCAAAAGGCAGGCATGTAACTGTCCACTTCACAGATGAGGAAAGTGAGTTTCAGAGGCATTAAGTGAGTTGCCCAAGATCACAGACCTAGTGAGTAGTAGGACTGGCATTCTGACGCCAAAGCCGGGCATTTTCTACTTTACCATAGTTTCCTTAATGACTTGAAGGAAACACATGTAACGTGCAGACCACATCTAAAGAGACAGCAGACCTGTAATGAGAAAGCTTAATGGATCACTTCTTGGTAATCAGGCAATTTAGAGGCCTGGTAGGTAGATGGGGTCTATTTCAGTAGCTATGTCACAGCCCTGCAACAAAGACATTAATTTTAATACTCGGAAAATTCAGCAGCGATGTCCCAACCATGTCAATAACCAAGCTATCAATCTCTGGCTGCAGTAAGTTAAATATGGTCAGTGTGTTGTGCTCTCTATTCTTCAATTCCCTAGTCATCTAGCATTAATTCTCAGGATCACACAATGATTAGAAGGAAAACAGACTGCTCAGAGTCTATGGAGACATGATCATAGCCTCAAGTTCTTTCTAGAAATGGGCAGAGGATAAAGTCTAAACCAACACAAAATAGCCAAGGGCACAGCAGAATAAATTCACATTTTCTACAAAGAAAGAACTATGATCTGAAAAGCACACCTTTCTTGGGGCCGGGCGAGTGGGGGGTACGACTGTAAGGCTGCAACAGTTGGGATTTCTTAAAGTGACACCAGAAATTTACAATTCTTAAGTGATCACTTAAAATTCTTTTGTTGCTGTTGTTTTGTTTTTTAAAAAGACTGGGTCTCAGCCAGGAGAGGTAGCTCATGCCTGTAATCCCAGCAATTTGGGAGGATGAGGCAGGAGGATCACTTGAGGTCACAAGTTTGAGACCAGCCTGGCCAACGTGGTGAAACCCTGTCTCTACCAAAACTACAAAAAAATTAGCCAGGCATGGTGGCACATGCCTAGAATCCTAGATACTTGGGAGGCTGAGGTGGGAGAATCACTTGAACCCGGGAGGTGGAGGTTGCAGTGAGCCAAGATCATGCCACTGCACTCCAGCCTGGGTAACAGAGCAAGACTCTATCTCAATAAATAAATAAATAAAGAGACTGGGGCTCACTCTGTGACCCAGGCTGGAGTGCAGTGGTACGATCATAGTTCACTCCAGCTTCAAACTCAAGCAAGAAGATTGCTTGAGCAATCTTCTTGCCTCACTCCTGAGTAGCTGCGACTACAGGCATGCACCACTATGCCAACCTGATTTTTATAATTTTTTTTTTTTTTTTTTTTTTTTTTTGTAGATGCTGGGGTCTTACTAGGTTGCTAAGACAGGTCTCCAACTCCTGGCCTCAAACAATCCTCCTGTCTCAGCCTCCCACAATGCTAGGATTACAGGTGTGAGCTATGATGCCTGGCCAGTAAATCTCTATCTACAATTTGCAATTCATCTTGCAGAACACAATTAAAGCCTTTGCTAAAATACTTAGGTATTTGACACAGTAATTTAAATATCACCAGGATCTGAATATTACCAAAATGCCAGCCAGTACCTTTATATTTCTGGTCATATGAAGTACATCACCTAGCACAAAAAAACTAAAAACAAAATGATAAAACTGAAATTTTAAAATACGCAACCTGTCCAATAAATTTATAAACATTTTGTTCAATATTTACATAATTTTTTTTTTTTTTTTTTGGGAGGAGTCTCGCTCTGTCGCCAGACTGGAGTGCAGTGGCACAATCTCGGCTCACTGCAACCTCCGCCTCCCGGGTTCAAGCAATTCTCCTGCCTCAGGCTCGTGAGTAGCTGGGATTAAGGGCACGCACCACCACACCCAGCTGATTTTTGTATTTTCAGTAGAGACGGGATTTCACCATGTTGGCCAGGATGGTCTTGATCTCTTGACCTCGTGATCCACCTGCCTCGGCCTCCCAAAGTGCTGGGATTACAGGAGATACTTTTTACATGACTAAAATGTGATTCAAAATAGCATTTTAGTTTAACTAAATACATTCATAGTAATGAAGATATTTCCATCTAAAATAACCTGATGAGCTGCTATCTTGGTGTGAAACAGACTATGCCTTATATTACAGGTTAATGTGAATCTTAGCCAACTAAAGTTGGTCAAAATCAAATTAACTAAACGCTAGTTAGAATCACAAAATATTAGCCCTCTGAGATTTAGTTATAAGACTTGCCCCAGGTTACGTAAGTGAAATGACAGAGTCAACAGGGAGAAATCCAGGCCTCCAGATTGCTGGCCCAGCCCAAGGGCTCCACAAGTCCATACTGATGCTCTCAAGAGAGACAGCAAAATGCAAATACACAAACGGTCAGAATTAAGAAACAGCTCCAACTGCTCAGCCAATGATACCCCCAGGACAAGCTCTGATACTGAGCAGATACACAGCACAGTGGCTAGCACTGGTTGCTAAAATACTGAAATACTTCCACACCAGTTGGAAAATAAACCCTGGTCCATCCACTCCAACCACGCTAGCTGCCCTGGTCCCTCCCTAGGGACCTCCCAGGAGGTCCCTAGTAGTTTTTAAACTACAGGGTTTGTGCCTGGCACAGGAGCAGGCCTCCAGGTCCCCACTCCAGCCCTAGTGCCCAAGTCTTTTCTGAAAGCTGATGCCCATGCTGTACCAGTTGTTAATTATTTTGAGAATCACCCTTCACAAACCTGCAAGTCACAATCAGAGCCATTCATCAGAAAACTAATTTGCATAAGAGTTCTCTATCTTCCAAATGTATGAACTTAATTTAAGCCAGTTTTTTTTTTTTTTTTTTTTTAAAGTTAATTCTTTTCCTTTCCCATATCTGGCTGCCTGGTTGCATTATTCATTCATTCACTCAACAAATATTTACACAGCCAGGCAACAGGCTGAACACTGGGATTTGGAACATGTGCCAGTTCCCTACCCTAGAAGTGCCTGCCCACGGTGCTATACAGGAGCCCAGGTGAGGGGAAGCAGACAGGTGGATCCCATAACTCCAATGCACAGAGTAAGTGCCATGAGGGGCACTTACTTGAGGGGACCGCACTACTAAGCAGGATCAGGAAAGACTCCAGAGAGAAGGTGACACTAAGATGGCACCTGCAGAGATGTTCAGGAGTTAGCATGTAAACAAGGAGGGAAAAATCATTCCAGGCAGATGGAACTACACATGCAAAGACACAGAGAGGTACAAACATGGTGTTTTCAGGAATCTATAAGAAATTTGCTATTGCTGAAGATGAAAGAAAATGAGATTGGAAAGATGATTTGGGGCCAGATAAGGAAGGGCCTGCTGTGCCATTTTTTGTGTGAATTTAAACAGGAACACTTACAAAACACTTGGGATTACACAGTTCTTAAGAGGTGAGCCCTGATAGAGCAAATGAGGCTTCTGGTTCAACAAGCTGTGATTTCTCAGTTTCGTGTGCAGTGCAAAGACTAATACTCAGTTGAAGGATATTAATCTGTAACGTGGTAGGCTAAGAACTCCTCCTCCTACCTGTTGTAGGCTCAATTATCAACAAGAAGGCATTTGAGGATCTCTAGATCAAAGGAGTTATCAAGTATGTTTCAAAAAAGTATATGAATCCATTCGCATGTGAATGTCCAATTTCAGTCAAGCTTACCTTAGAGAAGATGGTTTTGCTGCCTGGTGACTGTTGAGAAGGGCACTTTTCTGTTATTAAGCCTTCACTCCTGAGCTCGAGATCCTCTGCAGTCATTAAATAGCGGTTCTGTTGTATTACTTCCAGATCTTTTTCATTGAATTTCTAATGAAATAAAACAAATTATAAGGAAGTTGACATCAAGAAAAAAATATTAAGAAATTGTCCCAAACTCCTTAAGGAAAAATATTTTGTTTTTTCACAGTATTCCTATATCCCCTACATAATTTTCATCATTCCAAAATACTAGGCAATCACAAAACTGTCATGCAACTCCATTTCTATGCTGTTACAATTTGCAGAATAGCTGCATGCCAGCAAAGCAGAGCCAAGGACGGTGGCAGTCGCTACAAACCACACTCGCTCGCCCCTACTGTGACTACCTTCCAGAGGGTGTGGAGGACAAAGTCAGGCTCTGACCCAACAGACCTGGTTCCAAACCTAGGTGCATCCTGCTCAGGATGCGATCGTTTCCAGCCCTGCAGGCTTATGGAGATGATTACAAGACTTGTACATCAAAACCCAACGAAGTCTTAATCTCTCTTGAAATGTTACAAATTTGGTTAAAACTTGAACTGTCCATATCCAAAAGGAGATCTGACTTCCAGGAAAAAAAGCCAGCACTGCAAATATTGCTTTAGGGTCTGGTCACATATGAAAGGCTTCCTCATGATCACACACAATACGATTCCACTGACTGAACCCTTCAGAAGATCTAACATCCAACAACACAACAGGACTGGAGACCGTATCGCTAGTCTTCTGCATGGAATCTATTCCTAACTATTTAAAATCCTGGTAACTCCTGAACTAGGATTCTGTCCACTCTTGTCAAAAATTAAGGGTAAGAACCATATCTTATTCCTAAGCACCTAGTAGAATTAATGTATCCTTTCAAATTTTTATAAGAAATTAGGTGAACACAAAAAAGTAGAGGTAATTCTTTATAAAAACCCATTGAACTGTAATAGAAAGAACTAGGAATCAAATAACCAATACTGACTTTCTAGAATTGTAACAATACAGGTGTGCTTAAATTACACCATTCATTTTCATTTTTCTAAAGTCCAACTACAGATATATATAGTTTAACAGTCAAATAGTACTACAAGGCTTAAATGGAAAATGGTGTCCTCTCCCTCTCCTCTCCTCTCACCTCCCAAATCCCACTCCCAGAGAAAAACAACTTTCAACTCTTTAGCTATTTCTTCTGCTATATACCTCCATGTTTCTATATTACATTCCTATTCTTACATGGCTTGGTTTCTTAAGTTTAGATTTTCACCTACTGGCTCCTACCATAGAAGTTTAAGGATTCAGCTCTTATATCCTCTGTCCCTCAACACTTTTCCTAATAATATCCCAATTTTAGTTAAATCAATATTCTGCATTTACATTATAGCCAAGCAGATACTGCTCACGACTTAGCCATACAGTGTTCTGTGATCACACATCAAAAAATCGACCATTTGCATTTTAGTTTCTTGGAGAAATCCCAACTGAAGCCCTCAAGAGTTCAAATCTGGGCTTTCTACATAAGCAGCTCAGCTCTCATCCCAGGACTTCCCTTCACCACATGCCACGTGAATTCCCTACTTTCTGGAGCCCACCTCTCTCCCATTTGGTTATTCCTTTATACATATGGAATCATCCTACAAGAGCTTCCTGCAAAAGAGTACATAGAAGGCAGATGACCGTAGGTACCAAATGTCTGAAAATGCCTTTATTCTGCCCTCACACTTGCTGACAGCTTAGCTGAGTACAGAACGCTGGATTGGAAATCACTTTTCCTCAAAATCTGAAAGCATTGCTCTTCCATCTTCTGGTTTCCAATGTTGCTGCTGAGAATTCTGATGTCATTCCAAATGTGGGTTCTTCGTATGTGCCCTGTATTCTCCTCTCTGTGGAAGGCTTTCAGGTCCTCTCTTTATCCCTGTGTTCCGAAATTTCAAAATGACACACCATGGGGTATGGGTCTTTTCTCATTCTTTGTGCTAGAAACACTGCAGGCCCTTTCAATGTAGAAACAGTTGTCCTTCCATGCTGGGGAATTTTCCCTTATTACTTTGAAAACTTCCTTCCCTCTGCTTTGCCTGTTCTGTCTTTCTGGAACTCCTATTAGTCATATTTTGGACCTCTTCTATCAAGCCTCTAGGTTTCTTATCTTTTCTCTCCCATTTTCTCATCTTTTTATTTGTTTCTATTTTCTGAAAGACTCAACTTTATCTTCCAACTTTTCTCACTCTTCTTTTAAACATTTTTATATTTGCAATCATACTTTCAATTTCCAATAGGTCATTCTTCTTTTCCAAATATCTTTTTTGTCAGAGCCTTATCTAAAGGTGTTATAGCCTGAATTTTTGGATTTTTAAAAGCTGTCTTGTTTTTTCCTCCTTGCATGTTTCTTATTTCTTCTATGTACCTCTGCTCTGTTTGGCCTTTGTCTTAACTCTTTTTTTTTTTTTTTTTTTGAGAAGGAGTTTCGCTCTTGTTGCCCAGGCTAGAATGCAGTGGCACGATCTCGGCTCACTGCAACCTCCGCCTCCCAAGTTCAAGCAATTCTCCCACCTCAGCCTCCCGAGTAGCTGGGATTACAGGCATGTGCCACCACACCCAGCTGATTCTGTATTTTTAGTAGAGACGGAGTTTCTCCATGTTGGTCAGGCTGGTCTTGAACTCCCGACCTCAGGTTATCTGCCGACCTCAGCCTCCCAAAGTGCTGGAATTTCAGGCATGAGCCACCACGCCAGGTCATCTTTCCTCCTAAATTCTTTTCTCCTATTTGATAAACCCAGGCCATCCACCTACTTTTAGGGGTTAGAAGTATTCAGCAGCTCTGAGAGTGTGGAAAGGATCTGTCAAAGGTGGCCTCACAGTGAGGTGCTCAGGTGGGGGCCCAGGTATTTTGCTGGAGGAACCCCAATTGTCAGCATCTTTCTGTTGTTTCTCCCCTCCGAAGCATCTCACTGCTGGGCATGCACACTTCCACTCCCTCCCTGTTTTCACTTAAGTGGTCACTCCTGCTTTCAGTTACATCTGGTGACCCCATAGCCAGAGCTTCTCTGGTTTAAGGTCTCCAGAGATCTCCTGCTTGTGAGGAGAGGGTCACCTACAACTGCTTAGAATTCCAGCCAGTCTCCCATTTTTAAAGTTACCAGGTATATCCAATGCATGCCATGCCTTTCTGGGGTTCTGTAGCATAAATCAGCTTGCTTCTTGTTGGCTTTTTGTCCCAAAGGCATGTAGCTGTGTGGAGAAAGCTGAATCCTATGCCCTTAACACGGTCACCCATCCACTTAGCCAAATTTTTTTCTGTCTTTTTTTTCTTTTTACCTCTTTTGTCTACAAGCCACACTTATCCAAAATTCTGTTGACAACTCACATTTGCTATTATACCTCCTTCCATTCTCCTAGTTAGTCCCTGTGGGTTTATACCTTTTTATTCTTTCACTGTTATTTTAATGAGGTTTCTGTAGGAAGCAGAGTTAAATGCCTGTGTTTACTCCATCATGGTTATCTGTAAGTCTGAGGTGAATCTCAAAAATTCACTACATGATCAACAAGAAGGGTACTCCTAAAGAAAAAGGAACAGTCAGAAGAAAAGTAAAGGGGAGTGAAAGAGCATGGTATAAATAAGTAACAGGAAATATTTGCAATAGAAGAGCCTCAGTGAAGTAGCCTGAGCACTAGGGCAAAACAAGCCTGAGCGTGACTCTAGGCTCTGCTATGTAGTCATCATATGACCCAGGATACGTTTCTTCCCTTCTCTGAGTATCTGTTTCACCACACTTACCTCCCTGGTGGCTGAAGCCCAAATGACATCATGAAAGCTCTAAAGTATTCTGAAACATAGCAATGATTACTGTAATCATAAATATTTCTGCAAAAGAATTGTTTTTAAAAAACAACCCATGCCAAATGAAAAAATTTAAATACAAAAGTTACAGTACCTGAAGTAACATGTCCTTGTGATTGGTACTTTCTGTTAGATGTTTGATCACTTGCTCTTGATTGTGCAATTTTTTACTGCTTTCACTCAAAAGATTCTTGTAACGATTTTCCATTGCTTTCTCTCTTTCATTCACTTCATTGCGTAATTTTTCAACCTCATTTCTAAGATCCTACCAGAAGAAAATGAAAAAATGGAATTTACTTGACAAAAATTTCAATCTCTTATGTGTTTGACTTGCTAAATTACTGCTATAAGAGAGGAAGATAATAGATGTATTTAAGGCAATATACAAGTGTATATTTCCTTCTCACTTAAAATCTTACAAAAACCACTATAAGTATAATCTGAAATTTGGCAAAAGATTTATGAACAGATAATTTATCACAATATTATTTAAAATGTTGGAAAACCAGAAAGAAACTAGATAGTCAACAACAGAGAAATAATTATAGAGTATGGTATTTAAAAAACACACACCCACAATTATGAGTCAAAACAAACCAGAGTATTCAACTGTACAGATAATAAGATGCTCATTATTTTCTAAATGTTAATATAAATGACATAAGGCTATGAGGTAACACATCAAAACAACAACAGTATATCTAAGTAGAGGAACTGTGGGTAATTTTCCACTGATTTTTACTTACTTATTTTTCTAAGTTTCCACAATTTCTATATAATCCTGTATTATCTTCACAATCAGGAAAAACACTGTCTTACTACCACTTACAAAGAATTTATAATAACATTTAAAAAGTTCATGTTATTCCCATGGTATAGAAAAAGGAAAAAAAAACTGTATACAGAATGATTGTGACTACCTTTAAATATGTATACTATTTATAATACTGAAGCACTACTCATAATAGCAAAAGGCTGTAAACAATCCAAATGTCCATCAACAGAGGAATAAACTATGGTACATTCTCACAGTGGAGCACTCCTAAGCTATAAAGGAAAAGGAATGAGGACTCTCTCTATATATATAAATATACTGCCCTAAAGTAATCTTCGGAATACTTTGTTAAATGTGTATGGCAGCAGCAGAGACCCAAGAGAAATAAGTATGGATAGCATACTGCCATTTATTTAACCATAAAACAAATTAAATCACTGCCTATAAGGTATAAGAGAGAATAAGGTAGAAGAGACAAAGATAGAGACTAGAACTCATTTTACAGATGTGTCATTGCAATCATTTAAATGTTTACACAATTATCTTAAAAATAAAATAAAAATCCCCTAAAACTGAAAAAATAGCAAGCAAACAAAAGAATCTAACTTTGTAACCAGTTAACTGGTTAATCCAACAGACAGAAATTATTTCAATAACTTTGAAGCAGAATAATTTGTACATCCCTAGTGGGATATTTCTCTAAGTACAAAAGAGGTTGTAAAAAAATCTTACACTGTTTTTAGTAATCATGTTATAAGTAATGATATTGGTAATGTTATTCTGAAACTGTGTGAGTATATATAACATATATATTTATTAAACAATTATTGTCATAAAACCCAAAACCTTAAGTAGAAAAGAAATACAAACATAAAAGAAGTTAAAACTTGTCACTCTAAATGTGAATTTGAAATATCAATATGAACTTCTATTTTCTGTTGTTTCCTTTCTTTCCCTAAAAAAGGTTAGAATCGGTGTCCTCCTTGGTATCCAGACTAGAGTCTCTAAATGCCTTTTCCTATAAAAAAAGAACAGGGTTCTTTAAAGCAGTGGTTCTAAAGTACAGTCCCTAGAACAGCACAATCAGTATAACCTGCATATATGCAAATATATTGCTGGTTCTCAGGATGGAAAGGGGACTCAGACCTAGAAATCAGGTAGGCTCTAGGAGCTGGAAATGGCAAGGAACTGACTCTCCTCTAGAGCCTTCAGGAGGAATGCAGCCCTGCCAACACCTTGATTTTAGTCCAGTGGGACCCATTTCAGACTTCTGACTTCTAGAATTGCAAGATAATAGATTTGTATTGTTAAGCCACCAAGTTTGTGGTAATTTGTTGAAGCAGCAATAGAAAGCTAATAATACAGTCACCATCAGAGGATTCTAGGGAACTTGGTTTGACTTTCCTGTATGAGCTGCACCTCAGGGTAACTAAACAGGTGATGAAAAACCAAGTTTCTCTTTATAGACGTATTCAGCTATAAAAGAAGGAATAATGAAATCAAATTATCACCATTTGCAAATGATCAATAGCTAGTAACATCACAAAAAGAGGGACTATCAAATATCTGAAAGTACAAATGACCATTTATGATGTAATCTTGGCAAAAAATTTAACCTGAATTTGACCATGCATCTTATCTAAACTACCACTTTACTAGAAATAGAGTCAACAGAGAAATAAGTCAAATGACATTACAGAAACAGTCAGCAAAATCCATAATGTGAAAAACTCTAAAGAACAAATGACCCAACATATTCAACAAATAAATTACATGGGGTAAAAAAAAAAAAAAAAAAAAAGAGGGAAAACCTGCTTACTTATTAAACAATAAGTTAAAAAGTTGGCCTGTAATCTCAGCACTTTGGGAGACTGAGGCAGGCAGATCACTTGAGGTCAGGAGTTTGAGACCAGCTTGGCCAACATGGCAAAACCTTGTCTCTACAAAAAGTACAAAAATGAGCAGGGCGTGGTGGCAACCCTGTCTCTACAAAAAATACAAAAATGACCAGGGCGTGGTGGCACATGCCAATCCCAGCTACTCGGGAGGCTGAGGCAGGAGAATCGCTTGAGACCAAGAGGCAGAGGTTGCAGCGAGCCAAGATGGCGCCACCACACTCCAGCCTGAGCAGTACAGCAAGACTCAGTTTAAAAAAAAAAAAAAGAAAAGGAAAGAAAGGGAAGAATGAACTCTGTAGAATCAGTCTGAATTCATGATCACACACACATACACACAGAACTGGAAAGATATATAGATCTTTGTATGCATGTGTCATACACATATTTCAGCTCTGTACACTGACAAATCCTAGAGGCAGTAACACTCCAGTAGTAATGAGGATACCCATCATTCACATCTTGGTTTCTAAATACCATTTTCCAATAAAAGAAACCAGTGTTTCTTGGGAAAATACTTGCTTCCAGGCTGGAGCAGGGAAAATATAATACAAGATGAGCCCAGGAGATCTTGTGCTCCTAGAAAGCAAGGAATTGCTCAAAAAACAAGGAGTTATGTTGAAAAGGCACAGGAATCAATTTAAAGGAGCTCCCAATGGCCAAATATGGGTCACTTTGAACAATACAATAAATAATGATAGTAATGGCTTATAACTTATAGAGTAAACAACATCTGCAAGTCCATACTGATAGAAACAAATAACTAAATAATAAACAAATGCAGAAGGAGGAAGAGGACAGTTCTTCCTCGTAGTAGACTTACAACTAATAAGAGTAGAAGAAAAGATAGAAAAAGAAAATAACAACTAGGTAAACACCACAGTAATAGTTGTTGCAGGTAAGAATCATCAATGAATGCTAGAATTCTTCAAAGTATGAAGAGAAACAGGATATTCATATAGTCTCAAAAGACCTCCCCACAAAATTAATTATAAAGGTAATAAAATAGTGACTTTATAGTGAAGAAACCCAGAAGATTCCACTTTAACCAAGTGACTAGCACTAACCTCACCAATAATGACAGACTGACATTACGCACCTACAAATAAGATACACCAAGAAGAGCACGTCACTTCCATGCTATTCTTGCCAAAAACACACAACCTCAATCTAATCATGAGAGTGTTGGGAGAAAAGCTGAGTATTGGGAGAAGCTGAAGCAGGGCTTGATACCTGACATAATGTAAAGAGTCTTGGAACATGCCCAGGGTCCAGGGTCTAAAACTCCTTATGGCCTTTGGAACACCAAACTCTGTGCTGAAGGGTGGAAGGCTACCCTGATGCACCATAATCTAAGTCCAGGGCATAAAACCCCTCTTGGCTTGGACAGAATCCAGGAATCAGGGACTAAAACCCCTTGTGGCTCTGGAATGTGTCTAGACTTGCTGGCTCCTTGCTCCTTGCTCTCCCAGGATTGATTGTATCAAGTTAAAAGAACCTGCTCTCCATTATCTCAAGTAGCAGAACATGTTCCATATGCCTCAAAGGAAATGCTAAACCGTCACAGCTGTAGATCATGTACTTGCCCTTTCCCATATTCTCACCACCTGTTTCTTTGTTTGATCACCAATAAATAGTCTGGGCTTCCAGAGCTCCAGGCCTTCATAGCCTCCATACTTAGCGATGGCCCCCTGGTCCCACTTTCTCTTTCAAACTGTCTTTTCTCATTCCTTTGATTGCGACGGACTTCGTTGCCCCCACAACCTGCTGTTGGGTCTGACATGAGAGAAACACCCTAACATGAGAGAAACACCAGGCAGGCCCAAATTTAACAACATTTCACAAAATAACTGACCAGTCCTCTTCAAACCAGTCAAGGTCATAAAAGACAAAATCTGAGCAACTGTTCCATATTAGCCAAGTCTAAGCAGACATGACAATTCAATGTGGATCCATCATGAGATCCTGAACCAGAAAAGGCTCACTCATGGGAAAACTGGCAGAATTCAAATAGAGTCTGTAGATCACTTCATAGTGTTGCATCAATGTTAATTTCCTGATACTGATAAGTATGCCACAGTTACGCAAAATGTTAACACTAGGGGATATATAGGAAGTCTCTATATTATTTTTGCCCCTTTCCTGTATGTTTAAAATTATTTCAAAATAAAAAGGTTTTAAAAAAAAACATATCAATGGGTGTGGTGACTCACGCCTGTAATACCAACACTTTGGAAGCCCAAGGCAGGAGGATCACTTGAGCCCAGGAATTTGATACCAGCCTGGGCAACATGCATCGCAAGACCCCATCTCTAAAATAAATAAATAAATAAATAAATAAATAAAATGCAATGTATACACCTTGTTTGGATCACGATTTATCTTTTTTTAGAGACAAGGTCTTAATTATGTTGTCCAAGTTTATCTCAAATTCCTGGGCTCAAGCAATCCTCCCATCTCAGACTCCCAAAGTGCTGGGATTACAGGCATGAGCCACCATACCCATCCTTGGATCATGATTTAAACAAACTATTTCAAACAATTGCTTTTAATGAGACAATCAGGGAAATCTAAACATTTATTGGTTATTTGGTAATTTTAAGAGATTACTACCCTTTTGAATGTGAAAATGGTACTTTTTAAAGCATACTGAAATACTGATAAAATAGTATGTCTGGGAATTGCTTAAAATAATTCAGTGTTGAAAAGGAGGGAATGAGGGGGAGGGCAGAGATGACACAAGATTAGCTCTGTTTACGATGGCTAATGCTGGGAGACAAACACATAGGGATTCAATGTACTATTCTCTCTCCTTTTGTGCGTATTCTCAATTTTCCATAATGAGCAGGGTCTTTTTTTTTTTTTAAGGTACTTATTAGAAACCTGCAAGAAGTATCAGAACACACGATTATAGACGATTTTTTTAAATTGTGTTATTCTTTTCTCAATTTTAAAATATTTCACACTAAGCAGACACTACATTCATAATTGGTAAAGTAACATTTTTTAAAATGCTTTAAAAATTGTTAACTTTTTTCTTGGGCAAAAGGATGATGATGAGATTGCCTTAAACCTTTACTCCAAACAGCCAGACTAAGAACTTATCATGAATTATAAATGTCAGTAAATAGAAATTCAATTTGGAGAAGGAAAGAAAGGGTTTTTTTTTAATATTATCATACAAATGATACTAAAGCAACATTAACAGAATTCTAAAGCTAAAGAATAAAAACACTCCCCCAAAATACAGTCATGGCAATATATTAAACCATTTTCAAACAGTAGGTGACTCCTTTCAGTTCTTGTCCATCTGCAGCCCTAATTTTTATACAGTTTTAAGTTTGGTATGGACTTTACCCTATTTCACTTTACTCCATTATACTATGGCTTACAAAGAGCATAGAGCAATTAAATAATGATGACATAAAAGAACAATTAAATAACAAGAGAAGTTTAAGAGTATAAAGTCAAGAAAAGTTTTTTGTTTTGTTTCATTTAAAGTACAGAGATGAGAAAGGTCTAGAGAGCTGCTATAATATGGAGCTTCCAACTTGGCTCTGCTCATCCTTTTAGTCTAAAGGAAGGCGGGACAGGTGGTGAGGCTGTGCCTAAAGCAAAAGATACCACATGATCATACCACATGATTATACCACATGATCTTTATGCTTACCAATTTTAATGCATGTCTCTTAGGTCACTTAACTACTTTCCCACTGTCACCAACGGTTTGCTAGTACAGAAAATACAACAAAGAATAGCTGTGAGCATAAAACAAGTTTTTTTTCTAACTTCTGATTTGTTTTCTTAGGCTAAATCCCCAAAAGTAGAATTACTAGGCCAAAGGATAAGCATGTTTTCAGGATTCTTTCTATAAAGTGACAAACTTCCTTCCAAAAAAACAGTGGCAAAAATGCAATCACCAAGTGGGAGTTTTTTGTTTTACCACATCCTCACCAGCACTGATATTTTCTTAAATGTTTGCTAATTTAATTGGTATAAAAAGGTTCTTCACAAGTCTTTGAATTTGCATTCTTTGATTGCCAATCATGCTTCTATATATTTGACTATTGTTTGAATTTCTCCTTGTACAAATTGTCCTTGTGGGCCATGAATGAAAATAGTTTCAAGGAGAGTCATAATGAAAAGCTGATCTCTCAAGAATCACCCAAGGTGTACATACACAAACATACACACACAAGCTCATTTTCACCCTACATTACAAAATCTACCAAGGCAAGGTCTAGCTACCATACTAACGCTATTAGAGAAGAGGCTGATTATGAGGCTGATTATCATCATGTTTTTGCCTTCCTGATTGTGTTTTGCTGGCCAGTGACTGCTCAGAAACAGTCAATACCACCAGTGCCAGAAGAGCAACTGTGGCTAAAGAGTAGGTACTGAGTGGAGTAAGGCGGGTGCTGGGAACTCCCATATCTGAAAGTTCCTACACCTGGGAGCTCCCACATCTGAGTTCTATCAATAATAGAAGCTACTGTGTGTCAACAGCCTACCATTGTTCCAGGCAAGGAGCTAGCCACTTTCATAATGACGTATTTACTCTTCACAACATAGGATGACCCACAAGGCCCCCACCAGCTGGCCTCTTCTCCTGTGGCTCTCCCCAACCAGTTCTTCTCCAGCAACCCTGGCTGTCTTGCCATTCCTCTTACACACCAGGTCAGAGCCCTTAAGCCTGCTGCTCTCTCTATCTGGAAAGTTCGCCAGGTTGCTCCCTTACTTTCTTCAAGTGAGTGCTCAACCATCATCTTCTCAGACCAGTCTTCCCTGACCATCCACCCTATTCTCCATATTCCTTCCCTGCACCATTGTACCCCATGGTATCTCCTAATATAGTATTTAATTTATATGTGTATTTTGCTTACAGTTTTCCCACCAGAATGCAAATTCCGGCAGAGAGTTTTGTGTATTTTGTTGGCTGCTATATCTCCAGCACCTAGAATGGTACCTGGCACATGGCAGACACTGTGGCAGATTAAACACAGCCATAAATTATTTGACTTTCCTTCCATTAAGAGGTGTGGACTCTACGTCCCCCCTATTGAATCTGGGCAGCGTAGCACCTGCTGTGACCATGAGAATATGGCAGAAGTGATACTGTGTCAGTTTCTGTTCTTTCCAGCCATCCCCGACAAGGTACCAGACATGGGGGTGAAAAAATCATGAACCCTCCAGCCCACCCCATCCACCAGCTGAAGACCATGAGTAACCTGGGCCACCTGGAGCAGAAAACCCAGCTATGCCCTGCCCAAGTCCTTGGCTCACAAACTCATGAGGTATAACGAAATGATTGTTGTTTTAAGATACCACATTTTGGGGTAATTTGTTATGCAGCAATAGATAACCAAGAAAGCACTCAGTAAGCATCTGTTGGATGACTGAATGAATCAAGCAATGAGATGGATGGGACTACTCCCATTTTATGAATGAGGAAACAGGCTGAGACAGGTCATTTGCCTAAGATCACCGTCACCAAGGGACAGCACCTGCCTTATTCCAGGTCTCTCTCATTCCGAATCTTCTCAGTTTGCCTCCACACCATGGTTTAGATCTCTTTTGCATGACTCACTAACGCAATGATCCCAATTCACTTAATGTACATCTAACACTCACTTTTAGAAATCTTCCCCTGAAAAATGCTGTGAAGAATACCTATAAAACCTGTGTTAAGCCAGACATTTAGGTACACCTTTAAATTCACAATAAATGTGTATGTCATCCTAGAAAGATCGTGCATACCCGTTAATTCTAAAAATGTTCATGTATCATGCTGAGTAAAGAGTGTGCACTTTTCCTGTGCACAGTAATTACAGGTCCACTTACCTCATTTCCGAGATTCAGTTTCCTCCTCTATACAAACAACTATCAGACCCATATTTTGATGTCTGGTTCAAGTTCCAGTGCATGTATATGTATTCAGCAACCATTTATTCCATTCTCCTTTTAATTTCCTTTTAATTTTTAATTCAGCTACCTAGGTTAAGAACGTCTTACATGGCTTAAGCGATAAGGGATACTAATGTGCCACATTTCTCCCACAAATCCCCTAACAGAGTTGACAACATGAAAATGACCTGTTACAGAATTCCACAAAGGACATGTAGTTCTGTGATTCCCCAAGATTAGGAGTTCTTAACCTAAGGACCATTGACTGGGCCAGGTATCCTACGCAAATTTGTGTGTGTGTACATTTGGGGTGGGGGGGCAAGTAGAGGGCCCACAGCATCATCAGGATCCTGGGGAAAGTTAGGATACCGAAGAGTATAGACCGCTTCTCTTATTTTACTCATTAGTTATGGAAACCACCATTTACTGAGAACCAGCTATGAACCACGCACAGGCCAAGGCATTTTTACATAAAATATCTCCAACCCTAATGACCGCCTACATGGTAAGTATTATTAATCCTGTTTTTACAGAAAGAGAACTAAGGCCCACAGAGGTTGAGAGATTTTCACAAAGCTTTACAAAAGCTCTAGTAAGTTCTAGTGCTGAAGTTCAAACCCCAGTCAGTGTGACCCCAAATTCTGTGCTTTTTCCACCCATATGTGCTATTGTTAATGCTAAAGAAAACATAAAACCACTCTGTGACATAGGCTTCCACTAGCCAATAATTCCAATACCTGAAATTAATTTATCATTTCTTAAGGACTTGGATTGATGGACTCTCTAGCCTGAGATTGAGGCCCTCCTACTAATGAATGGGGCAGAACCAAGCACCTTGAACCTCATGTGAAGAGCAGTCAAAGAAGGTTTAAAGTAAAATGACCATGGTGGGGTGGCAGGTTTGTGTGCGGAGGTGGCCCTGAAGAACAGTGGCTGCCATGGCAACACAAAGACGGCTGACAGGCTCATGCACTTGCCACCAGTGGGGTTCTAATAAATGTTCTGGGGAGGCATGGAGATGGCATGTCTTGCCTGAGAACAACAATCAGAACTGAAAATTGATCATCTTGGGTGGTTTTTCCAAACCTCCTTCGATATTCCTGGACTGTGAAAACAGACAGCCCTAGTTTTGAATCCTGCCTCTACTGCTAACTAGCAGTGTGACCAGACATAGATAACTTAAATCTTTCTGAGTGTTTCCTTTCCGGTAAATGAAGGTAATAATGCAAACTCCCAGGGTCCTTGGAGGGCTGGACGAGAGAATGCTCAATGGGTGCCCAGTATAGAAGCTAGTACAGAGCAAATGAAGCCGTCTCACCTCCCTCTGTCCCCACATACAACCCACAGGCTGATCCTCACTACCCAGTTTCCTCACATGGTCATGGCATCACCACCACCACCCCCACCTCACCACAAGGTTCAGATCTTGCCCCTCCGTCTCACAGGCACCTTGTCATCCAACAGTTAACCCAGGTCTCAAGGTGCGGCACACCCTCAACATAGAACACCTAGGAGATGAAAAGTGAGGATTTGGTGCTTTTCACAGCCAAGAGTGTCCAAATCCTGCCCTGTCGATCACTCCTGTTATCCCCAGAGTTCTCAAAGGAGTTATACACAACAATAGCAGAATGGGAATCAAAGTACAATTCTGCAACAATCTCATATCCAGATAAGTGCTTTCTGATAAAATTAAGGGTTATGGGTAGTTGTTGTTACTGTTTGGGAAAAGGGAGGGTGTATGCAGCTTAGGGAGCTACCCAAGTCCTCTTACTCAAGTAGAAGTAGAAGTGCACAAAGATGACTGATGAGGAAATGAGGGAGTCGGCCTGTCCAGCAAAGGCTAGGCCTGGCTAGGTCAGAGCAAGAAGGCAAAAGAATCTGGAACTTAGGTTCTTATAACTCACCCATTAACAAGGATGGCCCCCAAAATATCCTGAACTCGCATCACTCAGATTAGTAACTCCTCCTTCCTTAATTAGAAAGGAAGAAGGATAGACGCTGCAGTACTCAGAAAAGTATTCCTTCCGCCAGACAGCTCCCCACCCCACATCCTACTGCCTCCGCCTTCTTCAGAACTCAGCTCCCAGCTAGTCAACTGCAACAGCTTCCTAACTGGTCTCGCTGCTTCTCGGTTCACGCCACCAAACCACATGTAGACCTCTGATCGTTACGTCTCTGCTTGGCATCCTTCAGTGACTCCAAGTTAACTGCAGAATGAAGCTACTCTACAAGGAGTCTACTCAAGGCTCCTACTAGGGGGCTTCAGCTTACATTTCAGCTTTATCTGCAACCAGTCCCCTTCACCCAACCATTTAATTAACATACTTTCAGGCTCTCTGCCTGTATCTACCAGTCCCCTCCCCCGGAAAAAGTATGAATTCCCTCCAGTTCCACCTAGAGAAAGCACACTATCCTTCAAGGCCCAATTCAAGTGCCACCTCTTCCACAAAGCCCAATTTGATTACTCAGGCTGTCAACAATCATCATAAAATACCACCTGACATTTTCTTCTACAAACTCTGTGACATTTAGGAGAGTGCTGGGCACTTTATCTATCACCTCATTCAACTCTCACAACCCTATGAAGCAGGGTACAGGCATAGCTCATTTCATTGTGCTCTGCTCTACTGCACTTCACAGAGATTCTGTATTTTACAAACTGAAGGTCTGCAGCAACCCTATATCAACCAAGTGTGTCAGCATCATTTTTCCAACAGCATGTGTTCATTTCATGTCTCTGTGTCGCCTTTTGGTAATTCTTGCAATATTTCAAACTTTTTCACTATTAGTATCTGTTATGGTGATCAGTAATCTTTGATATTCCTATTCCAATTGTTTAGCAGTGCCTCAAATCACACCCATATAAGACAGCAAACTTAACGGATAAAAGTGTGTTCTGAGTGCTCCACCAACTGGCCATTCCTCTGTCTCCCTCCCTCTCCTCAGGCCTCTCCATGCCCTAAGATACAAGAAAATTGAAATTAGGCCAGTGAATAACCCCATGGTGGCCTCTAAGTGTTCAAGTGAAAGGAAGAGTCACGTGTCTCTCACTTTAAATCAAAAGCTAGAAATGATTAAGCTTAGTGAGAAAGGCATGTCAAAAGTCAATACAGCCAAAAGCTAGGCCTCTTGCACCAGTTAGCCAAATTGTGAATGCAAAGAAAAAGTTACTGAAGGAAATTAAAAGTGCCACTCCAGTGAACATATGAATGGTAAGAAAGCTAAACAGCCTTGCTGATGTGGAGAAAGTTGTGGTATGAACAGATCAAATCAGTCACAACATTCCCTTAAGCCAAAGTCTAATCCAGAGCAAAGCCTTAACTCTATTCAATTCTATGAGGGCTGAGAGAGGTGAAGAAGCTGCAAAAAGAAAAAAGAAAAATTGAAGCTAGCAGAGATTGGTTCCTGAGGTTTAAGGAAATAAGTCATCTAAGTAACATAAAAGTGCAAGGTAAAGTTACAAGTGCTGATGTAGAAGCTGCAGTAAGTTATCCAAGAGATCTAAGATAACTGATGGAGGTAGCTACACTAAACAACAGGTTTTCAATGCAGATGAAACAGCCTTACATTGGAAGGAGATGCCATCTAGGAGTTTCATAGCTAGAGTGGAGCAGTCAATGTCTGGCTTCAAAACTTCAAAGGACAGAGTGACTTCCTTATGAGGGGCTAATAAGGAAGGGGCTAATGCAGCTGGTAACTTTAACTGGAAGCCAGTGCTCACTTACGATTCCAGAACTCCTTAAAAATTATGCTACATCTACTCTATCTGTGCTCTACAATGGAGCAACAAAGCCTAAATGACAATACATCTGTTTAAAGCAAGGTTTACTGAATATTTCAAGCCCACTGTTGAGACCTACTGTTCAGAAACAAAGATTCCTTTTAAAATATTACTGCTTTTAAAATATTACCTGGTCATCCAAGAGCTCTGATGGAGATGTACAAGAAGATGAATGTTGTTTTCACGCCTGCTAACACAACATGCATTCTGCAACCCACAGATCAAGGAGTAATTTTAACTTTTCAAGTCTTTAAGAAATACATCTGTAAAGAGTGATTCCTCTGATGGATCTGGGCAAAGTAAACTGAAAAGCTTCTGGAAAGGATTCATTATTCCAAATGCCCTTAAGAACATTTGTGATTCATTAAAAGGGTCAAAATACCAACATTACAGGAGTTTGGAAGAATCTGATTCCAACCCTCATGGATGACTTTGAGGGATTCAAGACTTCACTTCACTGCTAATAAGGTGAAAATAGCAAGAGAACTAGAAGTGGAGTCTGAAGATGTGACTGAACTGAATCTCAGGATGAGACTGCAATGCAATCTCATGATAAAGTTTGAACAAATATGGAATTACTTCTTATGAATGGGCAAAGAAAGTAGTTTGATGAGATGGAATCTTCTTCATCTCAAGATGCCGTGAACATTGTTGAAATGACAACAAAAGACTTAGAATATTATGTAAACTTGGTTGATAAAGCAGTAGCAGGGTTTGAGAGGACTGACTCCAGTTTTGAAAGAAGTTCTATTGTGGGTAAAATGCTACAAACAGCATCACATGCCATAGAGAAATATTTTGTGAAAGGAAGACTTAATCAAGGTGGCAAACTTTATTCTTGCAGCAACCACCACCCTGATCAGTCAGCAGCCATTAACATTGAGGCAAGACCTTCCACCAACAACGATTACAACTAGCTAAAGGTTCTGACGATCATTAGTATTTTTGGCAGTAAAGTATTTTTAATTCAGGTATGTATGTTGTTATTTTAGACATAATGCTGTTGCACACATAATAGGCCACAGTATAGTATTAACGTAACTTTTATATTCACTGGAAAACCAAAAAATTCATATGACTCGCTTTATTCCAATCTCTAATATCTCCTGAGGGATGTCTGTATTTTAATTATACCAATTTTACCAATCAGAAAACTGAAGTTCAGAGACTTCAAGCAACTTAACCAAAGTAACATAGGTAAAAAGTAGTGGAAGCAGGATTTGAAACCAGGTCTACCTATATTCTTTTTACTATGCCAGTGGTTTTACAAGCCAAACCCAAAAAGCTCTAGGATTAGGAATACCCAAACCTGATTGGATATCAGTATCCTCTAACTACATGTTCTTGGGCCTTCCTCTAGAAATTGACTCGGTAGCTTAGGGAAGAACATAGAAAATCATATTTGATTTCAATACAAAAAACCACCATCCTAAGGAATCTGCAAAGCCCCCCTGGGTGCATCTGTTTTATTTGCTTCTGAACAACGGGTTTACACAGGGGAAAAAAAAAAAAAAAGAATCCTATCCTATACCAGACTACCGCCTTAATTTAAAGTCAGTGCTGCCACAGCAAGACCTGTATGATGATGTCAACTAATGGCCTCAATTTCTACACTAATGGGCAATTTTCCCTTAAGATTCACAGGTGCACTCCAGACCAGCACTGGGCTGAGAGCTGCCTCTGCATAGCAGGGCTCTCTTAGAGCAGACTGGCTGACTAAAAAAAAAAAAAAAATTAACTGCATTGTTTGAAAAATAACATGTCCTAAAATCCTAGAATCACATTAGAAATGAAAGGCCAAGCCCTCACACTTCCTCCTCCAGCCTGCTAGTTTTGTTTTATCTCTGGCCAGATGGAGAATGAGAAGGTTCTCATCCATCAAATTTCCACCTTATCAGGTTTCACTGCAAGAAAGCTTGTCAAAGTGCTCAGTGGTTACCTGTAAATATACAAAGGAAATTTTTCCACAATCTTAATGAGGAAGAGGTACTCTGTGATATAAGGAGAATTTCCAGAATTAGTAGGTGAGAGTGGTGTTCAAGTCACATTTTGTGGAGCCTCATTGCTCCTGGGGACTGTGGTGGAAACAGATGATGCAGGGAGGTGGGTGCCAGGCCTCCTACCTCACTTCACCCTGAGCAGCTCCACTTTTGTGTCTTCTCTCCGTAACAGTTCATTCAAACAAACAATTCATATGCTGGAGGAAAAAAAACTTGGAGGCCACCACCATGAAACAGTCCTTGGCATAAAGAACTAACAAACATGTGCCTCACCTAACAGTATGGTACTAGCTGTGATGACTGCACAAATTCTGAGCAAAGGGCTTGATGCAGCTTTCACCAGTTGCCCCCTCCTCCAGCCCCACTCACTGTTCCCCATGAGCCAGGCTCATTCATGGACCCCAAACCTTGGCACAGGCCTTCCTGCTACCAGGAATGCATTCCCACCTCCCATTCCCCCAGGCAAACAGCTACCTATCCTTCAAGTCTCAGCTCAAATCCACTTCCTCTGTGAAGCCTTCCCTCCCTTCTTTTCTAGCCTCTTAGCACACTTCCATTCTCTGCACTTCCAAAGCGCAGTCCATCCCACTATTAGGACTTATCATGCTATATTTTAATTAGCTCTTTGTATGTCTATGCTTTTTCTTCACTAGATTCCTTCAGAAACTGTGTATGATTTGATTCAGTCCTGGACTACTAGGGACCAGGACAGAGCCTGGCACAGAAATGATAAAATGAGAAGGTGACATAAGGGAAAGTCTCCCTGTTTGTGCTCCATGGAGATTACGGCAATTCCATATGAAAACTGTTGGGGACAGCCTTTTAAAGCAGCTTTAACAGCAGCCCCAGGTGCGGTTTCTCAACAGAAGAGTGCTCCAACTCCTCATCCTAGAGGGATCAATCAGCTGGAAAGGAACAGACAAGCACTTTCTTCAGAGAGGTTACTGTTGATCAAGGAAGAAATTTATAGCTTTGGTGACTTGGCTGGTAAAAGGGAAGACAACATTTATTAATCAACAGCATCTGGTAGATTCCAGCAGGTGATGATTTGTCATTCAAAGTCCTGAGCCAGTACCTGCCACACAATTAAAAGCAGGAAAACAGGACAGAAAAGAAGGAATCAGATACACTGAGCATCAACTTCTCTGTGCCAGGAACCATGGTAGGCATTTTCTCACACGTTACATTTTACTATTCATTTGTTTAATCCTAAAATAGATATAATCAACCCCATTTTAGGGGAGTGAACATAAGTTTAGCAAGTTTAAGCTGTTGGCTTAGAAGTTAAGCACTTGTAAGTGAAGCTGAGATTGCAACCCAAGTTGAGAACTATTTTCCGCTGTTCCAAAGATGGCCACTGAAATTGCTAAGTTTCTAGTGCCCCAGGCCAAGGCATCATCATCAAAATAGCTACCAATTATTGCTCATTTATGATGTGTCAAGTATTATGCTAAGTGTCACTCCCTCTCTCAGATAAACCTAACAACTAACCACTATTACTCTGATAAGAAATGGGCATACTATGCTTCAAAGAGGCAAATTTGCTGGTTCACAGTTCAACAACTAGTAAGTAATGGAGCCAGGACTCCAAACCAGTTTGACTCCAGTGTTTCTGCCTTCAGCCTCTCTCATAAGAAACTGGAATTTGCAAAGATAGTACTTCTTCCAACATAGGTCATTTAAACTGCACATTATTCTATAAAGATACCAACTCAAAATCTTCACACCTAATTCATTTATACACACACACACACACACATATATATATTTAGGGCAAGAGGAGAGCTTTGGCCCTTAGTAAAAAACATACTATCTCAGGTCTGTGGTCTTAGCCCTAACCAACCAGCCTGTAGAGACACTGTCTCCAAATGCCATGTTTTGATTCTGATTTACCAAAAGATGTTCTAAATGCTGTCACGATCTCATTTGGAGATATCCATCAATGAGCACATGTGAGAACTGGGAGGTTCAGGCTGAACTACCCTGAAATTAAACCCACTCCTGTCAAAGCACATGGGATTAGCCAGCTGGGTGACAGGTACAACTTTAATGAGATTTTTGGGCTTTAGCCAGCAAATGCATCCCCACAGAGCTAAGTGCCCAGGTACTGAAGCACACACTTGTCAGGGTAGCAGATGACAGGTCTCATAACAGATGAAAGCATTCTGAAACAGTCTGGGGAATACAACTAAGCCAATGTCTAATATATGTTGCTTATAAAGGAGAACAAAAAAACTTTAGCTTGCTTCTCTCTCGCACCCACCCTGAGTAGAATACCAAGCACCTGAACCAGAGAGAGTGCACCTAAAATAAAGATTTCTCTCACCCTTCACCAAACACACACATTCATGCATGTGTGCACACTCACACACACTAAAAGGAGAGCCCAGGTCTCTGGCTCTGACAATGTATCAAATGAAGGCAAAGATGTGAGGATCCAAGCAGCATCCCTGTTACTAACCTCAAGAGTAGGCCACTTTAAACATCACAGCTGGGGCATAGACTTGGGAACAACAGGTTTTTTGTTTGTTTTTGCAAAGGTCTCCTGAATTTCCTTGAAGGGATATGGGCCCCTTTGGCAGCAAGGAGGTATACTACAATACAGGGGATCTATCTGTGATCCTCACTTTTTGACCTTCTTCATTGTAAATAAGATTCCCAAAGTAAAAACCAAAGCTTGTATTCACCAGAGCCTAACAATATCGTTACAAGTACTCCATAAATTTGTATTGAATAAACAAAAAACTGCAAATTACAACACATGCTGAGTCAACTGGCACTAGGTCACTGCAATCACAGGCAATTAAAACAAACAAACATGGAGAACTGACTCTCGGGGCTCAACTTCTCAGTGTTCATGCACAACCAGACACAGTGAATTCATAAGCCTCTGAACCAAGCTGAATTTTCAGTAAAAAATTGCCTCCCTACAAAATGCTAAAGAACAGGCATAATGAGACTGGCAATAAATGTTGTTGGCATGAGCAAAGGATGGTTTGATCACATCCAAGAGTAATGATTGGCTTACCATCAAAATTCAAGGAATGCTACAAAAACCAGGACTGCTTGATCTGGATCCTGTATATAGGCTTTAGGTCAGGGCTCATCTGTAAAACAGAGCTGCAGCATTTCCAACTGATTTTGTAGTTCTTGTCCAAAAAAAGAGAATAATGGGAAACAGCTAGATATAGTCCCAGAAAACCTACTTACAAACTTACTGACTTGGATAACATTGATCTGCCCCGTGCAGAATAGCTTTTGTTGAATGGGGTATTGTTGAAGACGCTATAAACTGCTCAAAGTACTCTTTATAATAGCCCACCAGAGGCAATTCTTTCCTTGGGCGTCAGTGCCAGCAAAAGCCATCCTTTCACTTGACATGTTCCTCTTACAGACACTGGAGACCTTGTAACTGATTTTCTCTTTTTGCTTTCCCTGCCAGGAACTACCAGTTGAATTATAAGTCCCCCTCTTTAGCACTGTGAAGGATATCACAACATGTACTTTTTTTTTTTTTCCTGAGACAGAGTCTCCCTCTGTCACCCAGACTGGAGTGCAGTGGCACCATCTTGGCCCACTGAAACCTCTGCCTCCCAGGTTCAAGCGATTCTCCTGCCTCAGCCTCCCAAGTAGCTGGGACTACCCAAGTAGCTGGGTGCCACCACACCCAGCTAATTTTTTATTTTTAGTAGAGATAGGGTTTCACCATGTTGACCAGGCTGGTCTTGAACTCCTTGCCTCAGGCAATCCACCCACCTCGGCCTCCCAAAGTGCTGGGATTACAGGCATGAGCCACCGTGCCCAGCCACAGTGTGCATTTTTATATACTCACTCTGGGTCAGGCACAGTGGCTCACACCTATAATCCTAACACTTCGGGAGGCTGAGGTAGAAGGATTGCCTGAGGCCAGGAATTCAAGACCAGTCTGGGCAACATAGCAAAACCCTTTCTCTACAAAAATTTAACAAATTAGCCAGGTGTGGTAGTGCATGTCTATAGTCCTATCTCCTCGAGGCTGAGACAGGAGGATTACTTGAGCCTGAAGGTTTAGGCTGCAGTGAGCTAGGATCATGCCACTACACAACAGCCTGAGTGACAGAGTAAGACCCTGTCTCAAATGAATGAATTAAAATACTCATTCTGGTTCCATTTTGCCAGTCACTCTTACTTTTCCTTGACCCTAAAGCCTTTATTTTTAATTTCATTTAATCTTATGACTTTCTATAAACCTCTGCAAGTATTTTTGAAACACAAAAGGAACAAATTACAATGTTTACAGCTTCAATTAGCCAGAATACTTCAAGTTGGGTGTTCTTGAGAATGTATTATTCTGGTCTGTTGAAAAGCTGAAAATATACCAATCTTCCTTTCTGCCAAAAGCACAGTATTCTCAACATAATTACTGATGGTTTGGCATAGCAACAGTGTAGTATCTTAGCAAAGTCCTGAAATTAGATAGAGTCCATAGACCTGAATCCATGTCGCATACATATCACCATCTACGTAACGATGACCGAGCAATGTAAATTCTGAGGCACAGATTAATCTGTAAAATGGGAAAAACATTTTCTACGCCCAAACCCAAGGCTGGGAGCATCACGTGGGCACACAGGCAATCTTTATAAACTGTAAAGTACAATCTACCCCTGAGGATCATACCTGCTTTATTTCTACCACTCTGAATAGCAACCAAAGAGACAATGAGGGTTGAGCTGAACGTGAATTGAGAACAAGACCTGTGTTTTGGATGTTGTTCTTATCAATGTTTTCTTTATCCTACCTGTGGGATGCAGCAAAGTTTGAGTAAACATGAAAGGGACCCAAAGGTGAACATCCTAGAGTCCTCGTGGATGAAGCATTGAATATGCACCAAGTCAAGCCCTACAAGCCACAGCTGAGCAACCCCATTACAAAGAAATAGGTTCCTTTTCTTTTCCCCCATAACCCTGACCTCTCAGAGCCTGACTTATGTGTTAAGGAAAAGCCTTTTCTCCTCTTGTTTCCTGGCTTTCCCTCAGCAATCCATCCTCTAGACATCCCTCAGACTAGTCTTTCTAAACTGCAAATCTGATGCTGTCAGTCCTCTGACTGGCATACCCAACCCCTACCCCGCCCGGGGCCCCTTGCCTACACCTCAAATCCAGGTGCCCAGACTCTGCATCCAAGGCTCTCCACAAGCCAACATCTCTCAGGTTCATCTCCTGACACATCCCTAGAGGAACCACCCTTCACTGCGGCCCCAAACTCTTCTTCCCCAAAATCACCATACCCTCTCCAACCTCTAAACCTTTGCCTTCTACACAAAACCCTCCTCTCCCTTGCCTATCTATTAACCTCTAGCTCAAACTTCAGAACCAGTTCAAAAGTTACTTTCCCCAGGAGCCTTCCCTGCTCCTGCAAGCCACTTCCTTTCTCTGTGCTCCTGTGGTAGTTTGTTCATGTCCCTATTATGGTATTTTCTCCTTGTCTAGTAGAGGACTTGCACAAAGTGTTCAACGTTGCTGAATGTATGAATGGATTCCTTTCTTTTGCCAGGACAGAAACATCACAAAAGGTCTAGGTTTTTCTGTTTCAATCCAAAAGCAACACCTGTAGCAGCTGGTGAGTGGGAGGCACTCCAGTTAAATAAGGAGCCTAGTTACCAGAAACAAGTTGGGAAGTTATGCAAGGCTAGTGTATTATGCTCCACCTGTGCATTTATCCTAGCGCCATAAGGCAAAGGCACCACCCCACCATGTTTCCTCAGGCTCTGAGTAAGCCAGTACTCCCAAGTCCTGGTGTAAAACAGTCATGTGAGATGCACACATCAAATTCTTAGACTATAAAAAAGTTAACTAGAGATACGACTGTGATGCAATATCTATACAAAAAGAAGGAAACCGTGGCCAAATCATCTTGTTGGAAACATGTATGTAACTTGATGTATAAAGGTAGTCACGATGAGATGCCAGGAAGCCTGAGTCACCGGCATGCTCACCTGAGGAAAGCATTTAGAGTATACAGCTACTTTTGGTCTGCCCAGTGCCTTGAAACAAAATACCACTTTCTCTGGGTACCTGCTCATCCCCTTCCAAACATGTGGTTCTAGGGGAGGCTGCCAATGATGTTATACACACACACACACACACACACACACACACACACACACACCCTTCTGCCAAGGCACAATGAACATGTGACCCAAATTGGGGTTCTCAGTACATCACCCATCTGGCCATCCTGACAAGAAACCAGCCAGGGCAGCAAAGTGTGGGAGTCCTTCTTCTTCTTCTGCAATAAATTGGGAAGATGTGATCCCAACATGGCTGGCAATGAGTCCAACCTCTTGGAACTGGAGTATGGATGCAAAAAAAGAAGCCAGCTCTCAGAGAGTGAGTCTGGTCTTGGCAGTTTTCCAGTGCCCCTGTCCTTCCAGCAGTTTAGTTACACAAGGCAATCAAGTTCCCTTTCTGCCAAACTTAGTTCAAGCTAGGTTTCTATCACTCACAAGAAAGTCCTACCCACAGTATACTCACCCCAATCCCTGCCCTATTGCCATCACAGTCCCCTTCCATTCCTTGCCAAATACCTCCATATGAAGACGTATACATGTTATGCATTAATACATCTTTTTATCCACAGCCGCCCAAAATTCTTCTAGAAGCACCAGAGTTTACATGAATAAGTAAATTACGAAACCAACAAATAATGTCTAACAACAGAGGTATGCCTAAGGAAATTGCAGTATATATGCTTGATATTATACAGCCATCTCAAATGATTACAAAGACTAAGTTATGATATAAAAAACTACATATTATATATTATCTATGAGAGAGAGAGAGAGAGAGTGTGTGTGTGTGTGTGCGCGCGCGCGCGTGTGTGTGTGTGTCATCCCCTCATCCTCGGCCTTCCAAATTTTACCACACAAACATTATTAATAGCAGTAGGGGACGGGGGATAATTGTTTTAAACTAAAAAAATTGTCATCTAATAGTGAAGGATATAAGAATTGATTATGAAACATGCAGCTGTATAAATGGACCCTCTGGCCAGCCTTTTCTTTACCTCATCTACAGAAAGTCACACTACTCAAATCTGACCCCTCTCATTCTCAAGTGTCAGCCCCACCTAGAAGATTTCCTTGACTACCGCTTCACACACGATCTTTTGCACTGAGTATAGGTTATATTAATTAGCTGTGGATTTTAAATTGTTTTGCTTTTTGTCTTGTATAGCATTTTCACCTCCCTTAGAAAAAGAAAACTTTCAGGAGTTACGTATTGTAATTCCATCAGTATCTAAACCAGATACACTGTGTGTTCAATAACACTGAATAAATATGAGAAACAGGTCTTTTAATAACATGCAATATACTACTGCACTCTAACATTGCTGGTGGCAGCATAAAATGGGCCAGGCTTTTGGACAAATAATTTGGCAACATGATTAACCAACCAGTATAAAATATTGGCTGGGTGCAGTGTCTCACACCTGTAATCCCAGCACTTTCAGAGGCCAAGATGCAAAGATCACTGGAGACCAGGAATTTGAGACCAGCCTGGGCAACACAGCCAGACCCTGTCTCCACAAAAAACAAAAATTAAATTAGCTGGGCATGGTGGCATTCACCAGAAGTCCCAGCTACACAGGAGGGTGAGGCAGTAGGATCCCTTGAGCCCAGGAGTTTGAGGCTGCAGTGAGTTATGAGCATGCCACCGCACTCCCGTCTAGGCAACAGTGTGAAACTCTGTCTCAAAAAATATGTATTTACATATATATACATATAGGCACTATCTGACCCAGTAATCTCACTCCTCAGGATCTATCCTAGGGATTTCAAGAGAAAATACCCTTATGTCGAAAGACGTTCACTGTGGCATTATTTAAATAGCCAAAATGTCCAACAAAGGAGATTATTAAGTAAATCATGTGAAATCTATTCAGTGAAAGAGTATGCATCAGCATTCAACATGATCGTTCTGGAACCTACACCATGAGATGGTGCCTATGATAGACTAAGTGATCAAAGACAGAATGGTATTTAGAATCTGATTAGACCAAGAGCCCAGGTGCACCAGGACTGAATGGCAGTACAGAAAATCAGAGTTATTTTGCTAGGGTAGTGGAATTATAGCTACCATTTTCTAATTTTTCCAGATTTCCTTTATGGACCCATTAATGTTTGTTAAAATTTTATTAAAATATACAAACATTTGCATTTCAATTCTTTCTTCAGTGTTAACATTGGGATTTCAACCTCTGGATCCTGGTGCCATCAGCAGCAGGCACCATAGAGCTAACCACTGGTACTCTTTTGAGTCCTCTACTCTAATGACTGCCTGGCCCAGGATCTCAGGCAGACAATTCAATTAACTTGCATGGCAATGATCACTCAGACCCAGACCCCCATCTTACCTGATTGAACCAAGGCTATGTTCTCAGGAGGGATTAAATTAAAAGACACAGAATATTTAAGTTTAAGCATAATTGAAATTTAATAAGCTTACCAAATTCAGAGAGGATTTTTAAATGCTAATACCCAATGCTAAATAGAGTACAGTCATAAAAAAGATCACCTAGAGAAACCTGGTATAATCTTTCTGTAGAACAATTTGAATTTATCTATACAACAGTCCTTAAAAAATTCATACTCTTTGGCCCAGTTATTATACCTCTATCAGGAATAATTGGTGAGGTGGGCATGGTGGCATGCACCTATAATCCCAGCTACTCAGGAAACTGAGGTGGGAGGATCACTTGAGCCCAGGAGTTCAAGAACAGCCCAGGAAACAGAGTGAGACCCTATCTCAAAAAAAACAACAAAGGAAGAATCAGCAGATAAATATTTATGTACAAGGATGTTTGCTGCAGAAGTCATAAGGCAAAAAAAAAAAAAAAGTAAAATAATCTAAACGCCGTTCAAAAAAGAACTAGTTAAATAAATTGTAATACATCCAAGTGATGAAATATTATGCTGGCACAAAAAAATTGTTTTTGAAGAACATTCATTACACGGCAACAAACCAGACAGAGAACATTAAACTTAAAAAAGCACGATACGAAACTGTATTTTCAATTTGATAACAACTCTGTGTGTGTGTGTGTGTGTGTGTGTGTGTGTG
>NW_012103743.1:2236473-2239310 GCF_000951045.1 Mandrillus leucophaeus | reverse complement strand
GAGAGAGAGAGAGAGAGAGAGAGAGAGAGAGAGAAAGAGAATAAAAGGACTGAAATACCAAATAGATCAAATGAAGCTGGTCATTTCTAGGTAGTGAGATAATAAGTAAAGTATTTTCTTTAGTCTTCTGTACTGAACACCACCCTACAACCAGACACAGCCACATGGCCCCACAAAGCACTGTCCACTGTGTGAGAAGGGCAAGGCGGTACTCACACGGATGGTGCAATCTCCTCTGCTCTTCTCTCGATGGGCTTCCTCCAGGTCCTTCTCCAGTCTCTCCCTCTCCTGCTGCAAGTCACTCAGCTCCTGGGTGATCTTCTTAATGCTTCTACGCAGTCTGTGGTTCTCTGCACTCTTGGTGAGGTTTTGTGAGCGCAGCTCAGCCAAAAGGGCTTCCTTTCCTGATAGAGCAGCCTCATAGTCTTCAGACCCCTAGAAGAGAAGGCAGAGAGGAAAGATGAGCTAATTTTCATACCTCATGAAACAAACCAAGAAACCTGGGCTCTTTTTCGCCTTAGGGGAAAAAAAGAAAAGAAAAAGATTAACACAGACAACATTCAGAAACCAAAGCAACAAGATAATATTTCTTATGATGTGGATGTTAAGGAAGAAAAGTCTACTGCTGTATGAAAGAAGTATTTTCTTAAAGGACCAGGAAAAAAAGCACAAATTTTCAGCCGGGCACCATGGTTCACGCCTGTAATCCCAGCACTTTGGGAGGCCGGGGCAGGTGGATCATGAGGTAAAGAGTTCAAGACCAGCCTGGCCAACATGGTGAAACCTCGTCTCTACTAAAAATACAAAAATTAGCCGAGCGTGATGGTGGGTGCCTGTAGTTCCAGCTACCTGTGAAGGCTGAGGCAGAGAACTGCATGAACCCGGGAGGTAGAAGTTGTGGTGAGCCAAGATCATGCCACTGCACTCCAGTCTGGGTGACAGAGCGAGACTCCGTCTCAAAAAAGAAAGAAAGAAAAGCACAAATTTTCACAGTGACTGTCTTTAATTGCGTGGGACTATAGTTAATTTTTTTTCTTCACAACTCTGTGTTTTCAAATGTTTTAAGGTAAGTGAGCATGTTACTTTAATAATGGTTTAAAAAACAATTTAAGTCATTTTTAAATGATAGAAAATGAAGACCTTCATTTGAAAATGTGAAAGTTGTCAGAATCAAAATGGAGTTATTTGTGTTTAAAAAAATAAAAAATCAAATAAAAATAAAAAAACAACCTTGACAAATAGATTCGGGTATATGAAAACATATTATTCAGGCATAAATGCCTCAGAACAAAAACTACCACAAAAGACTCTGTAAAAACCACAACCTTGCACAAGGGCCACTGCAATCCTACACAAAAAAATATTTCTGCAAGGACATCTGCCCAGCAACTGCCTATCCAACCTAGGACTGGTGTCATCCTTGTTATTGATCTTTGTAGCCAAGGATAAGTATCTCAATACAATCATGTAATTGTCATTTTTCTTTAAAAATCTTTGTCTTCCTTAACCGCCCTGAACATGCACATAGCTATGGTACATGTATTCCCACTGCCATGTCCTATTCCTGAATAAGTGTCATTTTCTCTTCGAGAGATTCTCTCTGTTATTTAGGCTGACAAAAAGCAGAGATAAATCTAAGCACTTCCAATGTTCATCCACATCAGAGTGGCTCAAACCCAGATTCATTTGGAGAAAGAAAAAAGTGGTCAGCATGCTAGTTCAATGGCCAGCCTGAGAGACTGCAATTTCAGCAAAGTCCATGGTCAAAACAAGTCAAGAATATGCGGTATTTCATTAATACACAGTTAAAGAAAATACATATGCTTATCAAACATATGCACATCTGTGAAATGGGAAGTAATGGCCTCTTTTTTATTATTATTATTTTTTCCTTCTTTTTTTTCTGAAAGCTGGTTTACCAGCATTCCACTAAATATAGCATATATACAGAAAGGTACACAAATCATCCGTGTACAGCTGAACAAATGTTCAAACTGAATACACTCATATCAAGAAACACATCCTTGGCCAGGCACAGTGGCTCACTGCCTGTAATCCCAACACTTTGGGAGGAATAGTCTCTATTTTCTTCTTGTGAAGATTAAACATGATACACAGTCTGGGTGCTGTGGCTCACGCCTGTAATCCTAGCACTTTGGGAGGCTGAAGCAGGTGGATCACCTGAAGTCAGGAGTTCGAGACCAGGCTGACTAATATGGTGAAACCCCCATCTCTACTAAAAATACAAAAATTATCCAGGCATGGTGGCATGCGCCTGTAGTCCCAGCTACTCGGGAGCCTGAGACAGGAGAATTGCTTGAACCCAGAAGGCAGAGGTTGCAGTAAGCCAAGATTGCACCACTGCACTCCAGTCTGGGTGACAGAGCAAGACTCCGTTTGAAAAAAATATATATATACATAATATATATCATATATCAGATATATATGAGATCTATCATATATCACATATATGAGATATATCACAATACATGTCATTTGAGGTGTATCATATGATATGTATCATGTGATATATCTCATATGAGATGTCTCATATGATATATCTCTCACATATCATATATCTTATATGATATATATCTCATATCGCATATGATACATAAATTGCCATTTCAGTGGGTACAACATAAATAAATCTAGCTCCACTTTTCCTTTACCTACTCCATTATCTTTCATTCCCAATCAAAAAATAATAGAGAGGTTCCACAAACCAAAAGCTATATATAATAACACTATTAACCAAGAATTTGAAAAACAGACCAAAGTACTCTGTTTTTGTCCAAATACGACCTAATTTAAGGGTGAGCTAACAACATTTACTG
>NW_012103743.1:2232094-2236423 GCF_000951045.1 Mandrillus leucophaeus | reverse complement strand
TTTTTGTCCAAATACGACCTAATTTAAGGGTGAGCTAACAACATTTACTGAGCCCAGGTACACTTTCTTATTTAAACCTTTAAACCTTGGGTGATTATCTAGATTTTATAATGCACAAACAGGCTGGAAGAGTTCAAATATCTTGCCCAAGGTTAGAGTTAGTGATACAGTTTGGCTGTGTCTCCACCCCAACCTCATCCTGAATTGCAGCTCCCATAATCCCCACATCATGGGAGGGACCTGGTAAGAGGTAACTGAAACATGGGGGCAGGTTTTTCACATGCTGTTCTCATGATAGTGAATAAGTCTCACAAGTTCTGATGGTTTTATAAAGGGCAGTTCCCCTGCACATGCTCTCTTGCCTGTGCCATGTAACATGTGTCTTTGCTCCTCCTTCGCCTTCCACCATGATTGTGAGGCCTCCTCAGCTATACAGAGGAGTCCATTAAACCTCTTTTTCTTTGTAAATTCCCAGTCTCGGGTATGTCTTTATTAGCAGCATGAAAATGTACTAATACAGAGACTATACTACTACTACTTGCTCTCTGCAAGAGCAGAGTCAAGGTTCAAATCCATGTCCCACTCCACATTCTTCCCAGTAAAAATGTTACCTCCATATAATGGACTATACTTAGTTGTTTAAAAAGACTGAGTAGCACAAAGCTAAACATGCACACACCCCCACACATAAACAAATGAATGCATGTCAACTGCTAAAAATCTGAATAAGGTCAAAGGACTGCACTAATGTCAATGTCCTGATATTACATCACAATTATGCAAGATGTTACCTTTGGGAGAACTGGGTAGAGGGTACAAAGAATGTACACGTAAATCTACAATTCTCTCAAAATAAAAATTAAAAAAGAAAAGACTTGGTAGGTCTATATATACTGCCATGGCAAGAATGTTAAATTTTAAAAAATGGTCATGGAACAAAATACATATTATGATCCTATTTAATTTTTTAAAGTGTATATGTATATATGTACAAATACGCATTAGAGTCGAGGCACAGAGTCAAGGCAAGAGGTGAGTTTACTGATGATTTCTATCAACCTCTCACTACTACTTTAAGTATTTTATAAATTTCCTACAATGTGCATTTTTACTTTAATAGCTGGGAGGATACCGTTTCCAATTTGAAAGTTTTTTTTTAAATGAGTGTGGAGGTAGCAGCAGCCAGCCCACACTATTACCTTCACAGTGATACCAGTGACTAGAATTCACACCTCTGTACTTCTGAACTTTGGCAATCACTTCAAGAGTTTAAATATCACCTGCTGTTGCTTCAGTGTCAGGCTTGATGCCAACCCTGTGAACGCTGGCTATTTAACTCATGCTGCAATTGGCTCAAATCACGATATCCCAAAAAGATCCCAATACATGGGGGAAAAAATGCATTTACGTGTAGTTGTGCACCATTCAAACTACATATGCCTCACAATGAGATAGTCAACACAGGTGTATTGTGTGCATTTACTCACACACAATCAGAGGAGTGGAAAGAACATAGGCTTTGAAGACAGACTTGAGTTCAAGTCCTGCAAAAACTCACTGATTAGTAAATCTGCTACCTCCTTGGGCAAAGATTAAATGAGGGTTCTCTGAAGAGCCAACCTGACATGTATAACCTGAGGAGTTACAACAGTTCCTGATCTCTGTGTGCTGCAAGATAAGAAACCCGACCAACACTGTACATTGTAAGACCTCAAAACTCATTCTTAGAGTCTTTTGACTAAGACAGGGGTTATTAAGTTAAATGTATGTAATAAATCTGGGTAACATTTAAATTTATAAGATTCCTTTCTTTCCTTTAAGGCCCGTCATAACCAGTAAAATATCACAATGTTTATACCGCTCTCTCTGGTTATCAGCAGCCAACAGATTTTTTCCCAAGCAATGGGAAACATAATTTCCCTAAGAATTCAGCTTCTGAAGCTTGTTATTTTCTAGGCAAGGAAAAAGAGAAACAGTCTAAAGTGTAATCTTAGCTCCATTTCATCAACCACTGTCAAAATGGTGAGCGAAGGCAAGTCTGAGATTCCAAAAGCGAAGATTTGTCTATGTTCCTAGCGTACCATGATTTAAGCCAAATTACTTCAATTATTCTTACTGTGACTCAAAGCTCTGCAAAAGATAAGGCATGGGATATGAATTTTGGGAATCAGTCTTAAATCAGATTTAACTTCTAACTTCTACATTACAACCAAAAGCAACATCAGTGCAAGGGGTGGGAGGAGGAAGCTTTAGGCAGTATGGACTTACTTTGATGATGAAACTTTATTGATTTATTAAGTTATTAGTGATAGGTATAAGCTGTGTAGGAAAACTAGAAACATGAGAAGAAACATGTTAAAATAATTTAAAACATGAAATTAAAAATAGGAAGAAAGAGGGGCTGACCAGCAGGAGTCCTTGTAGTACAACATTGTGGGGATGGAGGGAGGAGAGAAAAGGCAGGTCAAAAACATCAAGGTCTGGAAAAGAGCAGCTGGGACCAAAGCAGCCAGGTAAGGGAGATATGGGATGACAGTAAAAGCACAGCCTTTGGAGTCAGATTGGCTCTGCAGTCAAATCCTAGCTCTATTACTTACCAGTTTTGGGACCCTGAGCAAGTTACTAGAAACTAACTTGGATTTCCTCAGCAGTTAAGAAAAAAAAAAAAAAAAAAGGATATTAATCATACTTACTTCATAGAGCTGCTGTGCAAATAACTGAGATAATCTATGGAGCGCACTTAGCAGGCCTTGGCACATAGTATGTGTTCAATAAATGTCTCTTGCTATTATTAGCAATTACTACACTAAAATCTTGGCTCTGCCACTTGCTAACTGTGTGACAGTGAATAAGCTGCACACCCTCCTGAGTCTCAAAACCTCACAAATATGGTTGGGCGCAGTGGTTAACTCCTGTAATTCCAGCACTTTGGAAGGCCAAGGCAGGCGGATCACTTGAGGTTAGGAGTTCGACACCAGCCTGGCCAACATGGTGAAACCCAGACTCGAGTAAAAATACAAAAATTAGCCAGGCATGGTGGTGGGCTGTAATGCCAGCTACTCAGGATGCTGACACAGGAAAACTGCCTGAACCCAGGAGGCAGAGGTTGCGGTGAGCAGAGACTGCGTCACTGCACTCAAGCCGCAGCGACAGAGTGAGACTCTGTTTTTTAAAAAAAAAAAAAAAAAGGCCGGGCGCGGTGGCTCAAGCCTGTGATCCCAGCACTTTGGGAGGCCGAGACGGGCGGATCACGAGGTCAGGAGATCGAGACCATCCTGGCTAACATGGTGAAACCCCGTCTCTACTAAAAAAATACAAAAAACTAGCCAGGTATGGTGGCGGGCGCCTGTAGTCCCAGCTACTCCAGAGGCTGAGGCAGGAGAATGGCCTAAACCCGGGAGGCGGAGCTTGCAGTGAGCTGAGATCCGGCCACTGCACTCCAGCCTGGGCGACAGAGCAATACTCCTTCTCAAAAAAAAAAAAAAAAAAAAAAAGTACAAACACAAGAGGGATGATGATTACCTTCCCCATAGGGTGGTGAAGATTAAATGAGATAATCCACATTATCTTGCATTATTACTTAGCACAGAGCACACTTAGCACTCCTAACTGTGGAGGTATTTATCATTACCATATTGAGGAGGGGGCTAGAAAATCTCCCAAATCTGGTAGAGAATTTCCCTTTAATTAGACTGAGCGAATTCTATCACTAAAGACCACCCACAGTTTTCCTTATTAAAATCATCCAAGTTCTTTCAGCTGCAAAGTCCTCACCTCACCAGGGGTAAGGATCAAAGAGACAGCCACTTACGCCAAGTGAACACTTACCTGGAATTCCTGGGTCTGTGCTTTCTGCAGGGCCTCTCTGGCTTTAGCAAAGGCAGCACTGAGCTTTTCAATTTCAGAGTTAAGTTCTTCAACCTGGGGAAATATAACGAATACCAGCCAAGTATCTAACTGGGCTCTCCTCTCTGCACAGCCCACACGCTTTTCCTGCTCAATTGTGTCGTGCTTATAATCAAGGTCTTTGTAATCAGAAAAGATCCGAGTGGGATTTCCAGTTTAGCCGTTTACTAGCTGGATAACTTCAGGCAAGGTACTCAACATCTTGGAGACTCCATTTCCTCAACTGTAAAATGAGGGTATCACCACTCACCCAGCTATTGTGTTATTAGGGTTAAACGAGGTAATGTGCATTGGTGCTAACATAATGCCTTGGTCATACTGTTACTATTATTACTATCCCTATAAATGACCTGCCCAACAACCTAGCCTGGGTATTCCCCAAATTCCTCATCCTCCAGTGACTTTCTCCTACACCCCAGAGTT
>NW_012103743.1:2190233-2230979 GCF_000951045.1 Mandrillus leucophaeus | reverse complement strand
TGCTCTAATTCTGCCTTTCTTGGCTCTCACCGAGGCTACTGGTCTCCCAGCCTCTATTCTCTCCCTCTGCAATTCACTCTCCAGATAGAGCCAGAGACCTCTCCAAAATGAAAATGTGCTTAAGAGTTTTCAGTGGCCTTCAGTGCCACTCAAGCAGCTCAATATGATTAGTTTCCCCAACCCCCACTGGTTGGCCACTTGAAAAAGCTTCACCTTCTTCTCTCGCCTCCTTTAAGTTTTACACTTTGTGCTCTGACAACTCCAAACTGTCTGTGGTGCATATGGGGTCTCTCCTAACTAAACGCCTTGACCAGTGTTCTCCCCCTGTCCGCCTTCCTTCCCAACTAACTCCTACTGATCCTTTAAGATGCAGCTCAGGCACCTCCTCCTCTAACCACTGCTCCACACACCGGACATCCACACCTAATCTGGATCAGGACCCCTTCCCTCTGCCTCCCCAGCTCCCTACACTTCCCTCAATCACAACCCTCATCACTCTTTCTTCCCCAATAGACTTGCAAGCAGAGCTGGGTTTTCTTCTCCGTGTCTGTTCCTTGCATAGTTACTAGGACACAACAGATTGCCATAGTAAGGACAAGAAAACAGCACAGAACCATCAGCTACCACCTTGGATCACAAAGGCAACATTCAGGTAGCTCTTTAACCAACTCACAGTCATGGCTTTGCCTCCCAAAACTCCTTTATCTCACTCTTCTGTTATCCTTCAAAAGATTAGACCTGCATTGTCCAATGCGGCAGTCACTGGCCACATGTGGCTCCTGGCATGTGAAATGTGGTTAGATTGATTTGAGGGTGTGTTGTAAACATATCTAGACTTCAAACAGTTCTGAAAAAAAAGTGTTGACTATCTCATTACTTTTATTGATTACATGTTGAAATGATTATGTTTGGAGGGATAAATAGATATAATTAAAATTAATTTCACTTGTTTCTTTTTACTTCTTTTAATGAGGCCACTATAAAGTTTTAAATCACATATGTAACTCATATTATATTTCTACTGAACAGCACTGGAGTAGACACTCCAAAAGAATTCCCGGTTGACTAGAGGATTATTTCCCCACTTTCTATACTATCTCATCTCTCTTATAAACTTTTTATCTAAAGCTAAAAATTCAGGGTAGGACAGGCCAGTCATAGAAGCTAATAAAGAAAAATCTTACTTCAAATGTATCAGACATACCTTTTTTTCCTTTGATTTTAATGCCATGGTTAAACCCTGAATGGCTTTATCCCTCTTTAAACTATTTTTCTTCTCTGTAGCAATTTCTCTTTCCTTCTCTCTCAGGTCCTCCTCAAGTGCCTAAATTAGATTAGAAAAAGATTCACTAAGTTGATGTGTTCCAACCAAAATGCAGTGTAAATATATCTTTAAGAGCACACTCAAATGCAGTTATTCTATCTTATTCCTGTCAACCTGTGATTAATGTTTCCAAGTGGAGCTGAACATAGTGGCATCAACTCCAAGTTACTGTGTTACCGCTCCCGGCAACAGGGCTGGGTGAAGGGAAGGGGATCAAATCAGTTAAGACGATGACAGCTATTCCTATGGGAAGGATTCCAATGCCTTCTGGAATTTGAATACAGTCACTCAGAGTCTTTGAAACCATACCAGGTTATTTGGGGGAAATAACAGATCATTAATTTCATTCCTTTTGATGGAGACTGAACTATACATTTATAGTCTGAGTTCATTTCTAAAGATAATCACCACCGCCTCCCTTTCGGGCTGTTGTGAGGATCAAATGGGATAATGGATGTGAAAGCACTTTCTAAGCTGGCAGGCACTCCACAAATGCCTCCTGCTGTGACAGAGGAACCATGGCACATGGGCAGGTCCAAATCTTCGCTCTACCTCTTCCTAGCTATGTGCTCTTAAGCAAGTGACCTCACCTCTCTGGGCCTCAGGTACCACATCTATAAAATGGGAATGCCTACTTCACAGAGTTACTGCAAAGATTAAGAAACCCTTTCTAGAGTACCTTATGCTCGACTGTCATACAGTAGCATTCAATGAATGACAGCTACTGTGACACAGAATTATCTGTTGCACTCAATAAAACAAGAGGCAAGAATAGACTAAATCTTCAATACATTTTTTAAAACCATATCAACATACCTGGATCCTCTCTTCAAAGCTGTTTCTCTCCTTCTGATGCTCCATTTGTGCAGCCTAAGAAAAGGCATTAATTGGTGTCAAGAAGGCACTGCAATCCAACAGCTTCTCCAGAACAATTAGAATGAGCACGTCCTTGTCGCTTACTCACTTTCCCCCACTACTGTGGAACTCATTAAAACAAGTGTCCCCTCCCTCTCTCCGCCCCACCCAAAACCCCACCTGATTTGAATGAAGAAAAATGTGAAGACAACAACCTACCCTGGTTGATCACCAGCCCCACAGAGAGTAAACCACGGTGCTGCTGAACAAGATGAAGGCCTACTAGAGGGCCGTGCCGCGGAAGTGGGAAAGAGAGTTAAGAGGAGGGGCAGGAAACAACTGTGGATTACAGATGAAAATGAACTGGCAAGGCTACCGCATTCACTGCTGTGGTAGGAACACAGGCCCTGCTCCATGAAGAAACCAAGACTTTCTGTGAACAACCAGAACATCCCCAATGTGAATATACCACATGCAGCAGCTACTCTTGGTCCAACAAGAATGGAAGGCCTAGACTAAGACCTACCTCCACTTCCCTGGCCTGCCCAACCTCTTCAAAAGAGCTTGCTGGGGAGGCCGCCTAGGGCGGGGACAGGAGTCCAGGGAGGCTTTGGGGTCAGCTACTAGTAACCCATCTCTTGGAACCTGGAAAAATGTAACAACTCCTCTGAGCCTGTTTCTAAACTTGACAAGGAGACCATGAGCTCTACCACGCCAGGTGGCTGGGAGGATTGAACGAGGTGGTATACTGAACCCCTCCCATGCTGCCAAGCCCGATACAAGTTAGTCCCCTTCCCACCCTACCTCTCAAGTTGCAGACCAAAGTTAGCCTCACACCTACTTCTAACCAAAAGGCAAGATGGAAAACAATGCACCACAACTGTATCCTAAGAAAACCCAAAGGATGAAAATAAAGTCCCCAGGAAACAACAAATCAACACATGGTAAAACAGAGGCAAGCAGGTAGGGACTGGTTTTTTTTTAAGCAACTCTTTATAGGAGCAGGAGGCTGAAAAGGAAAAAGAACGTCAGGGCCCCTGACAAAGGCAGTTTCTGCTCACTCCTCAGCTGACAATGGTCTCATATTTAGAAGCAGGCTATGTATGAACCATGAGGCCTGAATGCACATTCCATCTCCCACAGAGGAGTCTGGTTGGCTAATTAAAGTCCCCTCTTCATGTCCCGTCGCCTCACCTCAGTTTCTCTCTCCTTTTCTTCCCTTGGAGCAGCACAAAGTCCTCGGAGCTCTCCAGATGACACATTCTCATCAGGAGATGCCATCTGAGATTTCTCCTCTTTAAGGCACTGAATTAAAGCTTCTTTGCTCTTCAAAGACAGCTTCAACTCCTCAATCAGTCTAAAAGAGAACAAAATTTAAATATTAATTCTAAGCTGTTCTCTTAGCTCAGTGGAGCAGGAGGAGGAAGGAAATGGGGCCAGATATCTTCAAAGTAGACATATACAATGGCTGAACATAAACAGAATCACATTTTGCAGGTAGGAGATGATGCGCCAGAATTCGTGTGACATTAACTGGTCCCCTGCCTGCCTCCAGTCAATTCAACTCTGAGCTTCTAGACTCTAACCAAGCTGTGATCCTATTCAAATACCTTCAACAGCTCCCACCAACAGCAGTGGACTACTAATTTTTTTGGCCAAGAAGTCCTCTCTCCAAAAGAAATGTCACTGAAACCTAAGCAAACAAAACCAATGAAGCAGAGCTGTTCAGGTGAGTGTGGAAAAAACGGAATGTCTTGCCAAGGCTTCTCAGGGCAAAGTTTAAAAACACTGACTTTCAAGATAAAGGTGAAACTCCTTTCCAGGCATTCCAGGTCCCAGGTCTTAGAGCCTACCAGATCAGAGGCCCCTGCCGACAGCTTCAGTCTCACAGGAAACCATCGCCCTCTCCATCTCCACTCAGTAGCCTCACTTCCAGTTCTCTCCCAAAGCCAGACTGTTTCATGCCTCTATGCCTTTGCTCATGCTATTCCTCTAGCTAAAAGGCCCTTTCCCACCCCACCCCCACCTCACCCCCACCTCTACCTGACAAACACCCATTCATCCTGCCAGAGCTAATTAAGCATCACCTCCCCTCCAGGAAGTTTTGCTACCTGCACCCCTAGTGCCCCCCGTCAGGAACAGCTGAACATATCCCTCTCTGGGCTGTGTTATCAAATAACACAATATAATTACCAAATTATCCCATATCAACTGCCCCTTGGCCATGGCAAGTAATTCAATCTCTCTGAGCCTGTACCTCCTCAGCTACAAAATAGGGGTGACTTGGGATTGTGGACCGGAGACAAACTATTTAAAACAATCTTGCACTGCTCCTGGAATATGGTGGAACTCAACAAATGACAGTTGCTACAATTATTACTTTTTTTTTAAACATGTAACAATTAGCATTTCGTCAGAAGACCCTCAGAATAGCCTTTCTGCAGCTAAGCCTAGAAAGAGGTGTAAGATTGCCCTCTAGGGGCCCAACTTTGAAATCATCACATAATCAATGAGAGAGGTAGTCACCAAACTATAAATACTTAAAATTGAAGCACTGTGTTGTATGTAATTTTACATCAATAAAACTGAATTTTTTTTTTTTTTTTTTTAGTTACCTTAAAGCAAGTTCTAGATAAGGAATAGAAAAAGTAGGCAGGCCTGGTGGGGACTCCTGTGGCCAAGCTGGAGCACCAGGCCCATCTAAGGGGAGGGGTAGCCTCAATCCAGCAAGACGATACCCAGGGCTGCCAATCTCCTAGGTTTTAAAGAGAAGGTGGAAATCCAGACTTCTGCATGAAATTCAATTTTTTACATATTGGCAACTAATTCACACTTTAAAAAATACTGTAAGCCAAATAGAACATATCTGTTGGCATATTTGATCTGCAGGGCTTCCCAGTATTAACTGCCTTAAAGACACAGAGCAGCTCAAAGGCCAGATTGAAGGCAATAAAGTAGCTAAAGCATGCACCTTTAAAAAGGGTGGTGGGACCCCAGAAAGATATTGGCGGAGTCCATCCATCCACGTGAGGGGTTCCTGGGCCCTAAAGATTCAACACCTTGCCCTGCCCAACAGTGAGTCGATCTGTGTCGCAGATCTAGATCCATCTCATGAGGGCAAAACCAAGGACTCTGGCTCCAGTTCCCTGCTAACCACTTGACCTTGACTTAGCTTCCTAGGCAGGACTGCCTTCAGGGAGGGAACATACTGATCCTACAACCAGGAGAATTTCACCACAAAAAGTGCCACAACCTGAGCAAAAATCCAGAGCTGGCATCCGACTGCTGCACTGGTCTCTGGGAGTGCGCCTGGGACACAGCTATCCCTGAGAGACAGTTGCATTCACAGGACTGACACATTGGGTTTCAGTGCCTGTCCAGCCAGACCTCTGGGAAATCCCAGGAAGATGCAGCCTTCAACAAAGCCCTGATCCGACATCCATGGAGACTCCACCACCTAGAACACAGTAAGTACTTGATACACGTTAACCCTTCCCAAAGTCCCCCTTCCAAAAAAGATGAACAATCAAGCTTCTGTGGCACATGCTAAGAGGACCACTCTCCTCTAGGATCACCTTAAAATGTGCCAGGCTCATTACCTTTACGTGCTGTTCTCGCTGCTTGGCAAAGCGTCCTCACCCAACTCCCAGGACTCCTTGTCTGACAAGCCCTCCCCAACCCACGCCCAGGCAGAGCTGATCACACCTTGCTTTTGTCACAGCACAGAACCCTGGGCTCACCTTTATCACAGCATCCATCACGACATATATTTTTTTAACATCTAGCCCCTCCCACACTGAGAGCACCACAGAAGCAGGAGAACGTTCAGCCCTGCATTCCCAGCACGCATTCCCAAGGCCACACTCAGTGGTTGGTTAAGGAATGAATCTATACTTCCTTTAACTCAAGCTTTAATCCATACACCCAACCACATTCTAGACTCCACTCACTGAGGCTCACAGGCCCTCAAACCCAACACGTGCCAACTGAAGGTATCATCTTCCCTCTCCCTCCACCCGAAAACATTTCTTCTTTTTCCTTTCCCCTCAACAAAATTCAATAAACTGCACCACCCCACAGCTGCTCATGCTCAAAACCTGGGCAAGGGCCAGGCGCAGTGGCTCATGCCTGTAATCCCAGCACTTTGGGAGGCTGGCAAATTACCTGAGGTCAGGAGTTCAGGACCAGCCTGGCCAACATGGTGAAACCCTGTCTCCACTAAAAATACAAAAATTAGCCAGGCTTTTTTGGTGGCGGGCAACTGTAATCCCAGCTGCTCGGGAGGCTGAGGTAAGAGAATCACCTGAACCTGGGAAGCAGAGGTTGCAGTGAGCCGAGATCACACCACTGCACTCCAGCCTGGAGGACAGAGTTAAGACTCCATCTTAAAAAACAAAACAAAACAACAAAAAAAAACACCTGGGCAAGGGTGTGTCACTGTAGCCGTTCCCCTCATCCCCCAAATCCAATCAGTCACCAAGTCCTTCAAGCCCATCATGTCTACCCTACCTTCTAGCCTGTTTTCCTCCATTCCCAGCTCTGTCACCTCCACCTTGATCACCATCAGCTCTTTCCTGGATTTCTGCATCAGCCTGAGAACTAGTCTTCTACCCAGCCCCAGCACCAATCCATTCCCTAAGGGCAGCCAGAAAGACCTTTCTAAATTTAAATCTGATCTTGTCATTCCCCGAAGCCTCACCTTGAACTCTTCGGTGGCTTCTTGTATGCCTTTAGGATAAAACTCAAATTCTTCAATAAGGTCCATGTCACCCCCCAGCTTCCCTCTCCTCACCTCTTCCCTACTCCTTTCCAGAACACAGCACTCAGGCCAGGCTATGCACCCTCCTGTGCCTGGATCCTGCCGTGTTCCTTCTTGCCTCAGGACTTTCAGTCGCACTGTTCCTTTACTTCCCTTTCTTTGTCCAAGTAGTTCTTCCTCATCCCAGTACTTCTCCCAGGAAACTTTTCCTAATCCCTCTAAACTGAATTCGACAAAATATGTTAACCCAGCATTGATCCTACTTAGCCCTTATCATCTTGCTCCTCCCTCCACCCCTCCCACCCTGCTGGATGATAAGCTTCAACTCAAACAATGAGATTCCTGGGGAGAGGAACCCAGGCTGTATTACTCCCTCTTACATTCTCATCACCACTGTGCTGAGTGGAAGATGCTCAGGAAATATTTGTCGAACAAAAGGCATAAAGATCCAATAGAACCAATGAACTGACTGCTCAGCATCTGTCAGGCCCCTCAGAGGGCCTTTTCTATTCACTCTGTCCCAGGACCTCTTTTCAAACCTATCCCAAACCCTCTCCTTCCCCTTCACAGGCGCCAGGAATTCTGCCAGTCATTTCTTCTTTGGTGGCTGCTCACAAATTCTATTCCCTGGGTCCCCTACTCCCAGTTTAACTGCTCCAGACCTGTAGCTCCCAAGGAAGACAAACCCATAAGCCTTCTAAGGGCTTCACTGCTAATGGGTTGGCAGAGATACAAGGGAACACAGAAATGGTTCTGTGGAATTCTCAGTCTAGTGGCTCCATGGGTGGTGCCTGGAAAGGGCAGTACTCTGGGGGGAGGCTCAGTAGGAGGGCACATCCCAGGGAAGTTTCTCTTCCTAGCCATGAAGTCAAGAAAAACACAAGGTCTCAAATGGGTAAACTGAGATGATACATATTCACTCCACTGAGGTCCATGGGGAACCCAGTTTCCTCACTCACCCTGAAATTATTAATCATAAAACTCATTTTCCAGATCAAAGCTAAGAAAAGATCGCAGAGCACCAAATAAATGCTCGCACCTCCAAATGCTGAAGCTAGGGCACTTACATGGAGGCATGGGCTCTCCCTCTGGGTCTATTTACTTCTCTTTTACAGATAATCCCATCCCAAGGATTAGGATTTGCTCATCTGATTTTCCAAGCAGCAGACTCCAATCTCCACAGGTAGTACCAAGGCAGAAGTAAAAGCAGACAACAGTTGAGAAACCAGGCAGTTAGGCCAAGCACCTAAACAACACAGTAGTGTTCGTCAATGCAGGGGGCAGGCACCAAATGACCAAGAAAGCGGAGCCAGTCAGTATCCTCTGAAACAGATCATTTGCTTTAGAACAATTTCTATCAAATTCCAAGCTCAGCTCTTCAACAGATAGGTCACAGGTTAGCCAGCAGTTGGACTTAGATTTAGTTAACCTTCCACTTAGTGACTGCCAAAATAAGGCAAGAGTATCAAAATGTAAGGTTTATGGTAAGCAATAAAATCAGCTTTCTCCTGACAAGTTTTTACCAAAAGTTTGGTTGCAAAATACGATGGGCACAAAGGATTGCCTAAAGGCCATATCAACTATCCAATAGACTAGAAGGCATCCATTTTATCATGGATCATCAAAGAGCTCTGTATTTGGTCAACACGGTTTTATTTTTGACACCTTGCCCTGTACTAATTTCTGCCTTGGGCTGCATTAAAAGATATGATGGAAAATAAGTCACATGGAATTCACTGGTATTTCTTGTGGGGGCAGTCACTCACTGTTCACTTTCGGAAGAACCACCAGAGAAATTTCCTCTGATTGTGCCAAGTAAAACCGGACTTCTCCTGAGTTACTAGCTTGTTTTACCTCATTTGCAATGTGAATCTTGTCTCTACCCTTTTTCCTTTGACTTCCAGGAAGCTTACGGGCAAAATCAAATGCTAACATTAGTATCTGAGTAGAACTTTTCAGCATGAATGTCTATCAGTAGACTATCTCTGACCTCATATGACTATGCTATTCCTTTTCTCTTCCTCCTGATTTTCTCCGTAGTTTTCTTTCTATCTAACTGTGTTGGACTTGTTCCCGTTAGTCACTCAAGTCCTGTGGGAAACACGGGGAGAAGGGAGGGATAAAAGGGAAGAAAAGGGAACACGCTGCCAGATAATGTGATGTCAGGGTATGACAGGGACAAGAGCCAGACCTGTCTTTCTCATCCAGGACCAGAGCCATTGCCAAGTCCCCCTTGTGCATCTTCTTCATCTCTGAAAGCTTGCTTTCCAAACTCAACCGAAGAGCCTTCTCCGTTTCTGTCCCTGCAAAGGCCTTTTCCAGTTCTGCTTGGGCGGCTTTCACATCCTAGAGTTAAATTAAATGCATTTGATGCAATTTTTCAATACAATTGGGAACATTTTGAAAGGAAATTGGATTAAAATATAAATATTTATGACTTTTTCTCCAGCACATTTCCCCTCCCTGAATTGTACTATACATGGAGAGAATCGGTAATAAATACACTTGCCAGCCATTTTTCCCTCTTGTATCCTGAAGCGTAATAGGCATTTCCAATGGAAAAGACTCAACTCTGTAAGAACTGTATTTTTGGTTTTGAAAAATCAGATCAATATTTACAGCTTCAAGAAGAACAAGGAGAAATGCTCCTCTCAATACTAAACATACATAAATTCCAAAGAGTCACCATAATTTCCATACAAATTCATCCCACACACCCCCACCGCCCTATTTTTTTAAGATAATGACTGAACAATTCTAAAGTACATTTTCTATATCTCCAAGGTGATTTAGGTGGTACAAAAAAAAAAAACAACTGTATGTTCTTCCCAAGAGGTCAGAGAAGCCAATGAGGAAATTATGTAAATCATGCAGGCAGTGCCTGTGTTAGGGAAAAAGGCCCTGGTGTTCATGAAAGTGACCTGGGAGTAGATATGAATCTCCAACTACTCACACCAACTGCCTCCAATTACATCACAAAGATAAACACCAAAGAGAATTGGGTTCAAAAACCAGCTCTCCCACATACTTGCTGTGTGATCTCAGGTAGTTGTTAAACCTCTCCGAGCCTGAGCTTCCCAATCGATAAAATAGGGATAACCACCGTCCCATCAAAGAGCTGTCGTGAGTCACTGTCAAACGCTTGTTCCATCACAGGAAGCTCAGAAAAAAATGTTGGCTCCCTCCTCCCTGCCCTTGCCCTCCACAGTGCCGCCCCTACCACTATCTCCTCACAGGGCTTCCTGTCACTCTCAATGAAAGCTGAAAAAAATCATGTATCATATTCTTAGACAACAACAAAGCCTGTTATTTACTAAATGCCAGGCTCTGAGCAAGGAGCTTCATTCATATTATCTCCCATCTGCATCCAACCCTAAAAAGTTATATCCCGAGACAGTAGAGTATAGCAGTTTAGAATGCAGGTCTGAAGCCAGACTACCTGATATTTACTGCCTGTGTGCCCCTAAGCAAGTGACTTAGCTACTCTGTGCCTGTTTCATCATCTGTTTAAAAAAAAAAAAGAAAGAAAGAAAAAGGATGACAGAAGTATTCACCTCACAGAGGTTTATTGAAAAGATTACCTTCATGTCTATAAAGAGCTTAGGAGGATGTCTCACACAATGAAATGGTAAGCCCACAATAAATTGTTAATACTACAGTTATTATTACAATTACCGCTGCAAACCAGGTATCACTGTTCTTATTTTACAGATGATGAAGCAGAGGCTCAGAGTAAGCAAATACCTTATCCTGGGTGACAAGGCTAGTAAGTGACAGAGGAGAGATTTGTCACCCCAACACACGGGAAAGCACTTACAGGGAAAAAAAATGACCCAGTAAGTTAGATCTCATAATTACACTTTAGCTAAAATTCAGAATTTGTGATCAGGAGAACCTTCTTGTGGTTCTAGTTCTACCACTTCTGACCTATACTAAGTTTCTAACCCTCTCCAAGCCTGTTTAAAACACAGGTATTTTGGGCCTAATAGCTACATTTCCCCAAAAGGACAATTTAAGGGCTGATGTGAACATCATAAATGGAAAATTGTAAACTGCAAAAACAGTGCCTGCTCTTTGTATCCGGAAGTGCTTCTGGTGCCATTTCTCTCTATATCTAAAAAGAACCAGTTTCAGGTAGAGAAACTGTGATAAAACAACAGATATCAAAGACCAAGAATTAAATAGTATTACTTAATACTAGCTTAAAACAGATAAGGAGACAGGATTTTTTAGCCAGGAAACATCCTGACTCCCATCACAGTGATAGGAAATACCTAACTGAGAATAAATAGAAGGAGAAGTGACATGCAGTGCCTAATAGAGAAAAGACATTCTATGAGCACTGGCAGGATGGTTGGAGGGAAGCCGGATACCAGGTACCAGAGCTGGATGGACACGTGGTAGCCTAAAGGTCAGAGTCTGGTTCCAGGCTTAACTAATGTGAGGTAAGTCATTTCCCTTCTCTGGCCTTCAGCTTCCACATCTTTAAAATAATGGAGCTAAACTAGACAATAAGCAGAGTGCTGCTGTAGAAAGAGCATGGGCTTTAAAATCAGCATAGTTAAACCCAGGATTAAACCTATTAGTATTAGGTTAGGCCTATTAAATGAGTTAGTACTTCTCTCTGTATTTCAGTGACCTTATACAGAAATGAAGACCACAATGGCCAGTTTGCAGGGTAAAGGTGTTATAAACTATACATGTAAAATGCCTGAAATGGGGCTACAATCCAGGAGATGCTCAATAAGGGTGGCTGTTGTTTCTCCTGAAACTGACGGTTTACGAAAAAAGAAACGAAACTGTGCCCGCCTGTTATTAACCCACTGTAAGAAATACACTGCCCTCAGGATTTCCAGACTTGCCTTTTCTAAAAGGAGTATTCTTTTGGTTAGGAGATCTTCCACCTGCTGCACCTTCTTTCGAGCATCTTCTTTTACCCGCTGGATTTCAGAGCCACCAGCTTCAGCTAAGCTCTCAACTGCTTTGCTGCAAAAAGAGGCACGCGGTAAAACATGCAAGGGTGATAGTCTGATGGCCATTTCACAGCCCCAGAGAGACAAGGAATATTTGTTAGTCATTTCTCCCACAGACCTGTGCTGAGCTTCTTTTTCTTTAGCTTAATATTTATCATTCAAAAACGCAAATAAGAAAAAAGTAAGAATCATCCATAATCTTGTCACTCAGGATAACTAAGTCAACATTTTAGCATATAGCCTTTCAGACGTTTTCTACAAAAAAGAACCATTTGGTACACATCAGTGAATTGATTTTGTTACTTAATATACCATAAACATCCTTTTGTGTCAATAAAGTCTATATCATCATTTTTAAAGGCTGTATATTAACTCAATGTATGAAATGTACTATAGTTTACTAAATCAATTCTCTATTTTTAAAACATTTAAATTGTTTCTCATTTAACACATTGTATCCGACGATACTCACAAAGTTCTGAGAACAGTGCCTGGTACAAAGTAAGTATTCAATAAATGTTGGTGAAATTGTTTACTGTAATAAGCAATGTTATGATAAAAGCATCCTTGTATGTCTACTATCCAGTGACTTTCTGAGAACAGATTTCTAGAAAGGGAATAGCTGGGTCACAGGGTAAGCCCACTGCTAAGATTCTGGATAGCTACTGCCAAATTTCCCACCAGGGGGCTTCCAACAAAGTATACTTCCACCGGTGGTGCAAGGAGGGCAGAGAGCTGGTCTGACAAACCAACGTGCAAAGGAGCAGTATGCAACGAAAATAAATCTGCGGGAGTAAGGGTCTGCATACTTCATCTTCTGCCAACTGAAGGGAAAAGCATTTTAAATGCATCAGGATCAATCTGTTCACACACTACCTACCACTTAGGGTATGAAGAGGGGAGGTTACACAAGCAACCTGTACTCTGTGTTACTCTAACATAAAACACAGAGTAAGCACTGCTAGAGCACCATGGAATATTCTCTCCACATGACGGGCAGTGGTGGGAATGGCACGCCCAAATCAGACGCAGGACTACAACCACCGATGCCAGAAGATAAACAGTGTCGGACATGACTGTATGAGCAGTCCTCATCAGATTTCTAAAATGATTGCAGGTTTCCAGAAGGCAGAATAATAAAGGAAATGCTTCCACCTAAGGCTGGTTTCTCAGAAAAACTGCAACAGAACAAATCTATTCACCACCAGCTTCCCATGCCCTACTTTAAAGATATATAAAATTTTTCCAACTGAGAGCCATGTGATCAGATACTCACATGTACAAGCCATGTGAATTTTTTTACTGAGAACAATGGAAAGTCAAGAGGACCATACTTGTTGTCCAAGTCTCAAACATGAGTCGCCTGAAAATAAAGACTTTATTAGTATCTTTTTTCTTTTCACCAATAAAGCTTCAGAAGGCCCCAGTGTCATATCATTTTAATGGAATTCAATGTGAACAACTGGAAAGAAAGAACATGGGCTCTGAAGCTGCACAGATCTGCTTCTAAATTTTTACTCTATTATATCCTCAGTGTGACTCTGGGTGAATTATATAGCCTCACTAAATTACCTCTCACACCTCAGTTTCCTCATGTGAAAAATGAGATGATTACCTCTCAGAATTAATGTGCTCACATATGTAGGCCTGTTCCTCTCTGATCGGAGTGCTCTGCACGCTAGCCCTTGGCCTCTGAGGCCCACACAGTGCTGGCTCCTGCTGAGCTGCTGTGAGAGGCCTCATTCTACTCTCTGCTGGGGTCTCTGCTGGCCACAGCCAAGGTGCCCATTTCCATTTCCTGATTCATGCCATTGAATGCCATCACCCCCCACTCCTGGGGCTCATTTTTGGATCGCTGTCTTGAATTCACAGTGATTCACAATCATTTCTATCACTCCTTGAGGAGCATTATACACGGCCGAAAGAATTCTGGACGAGAAGCCCTGCCTTCCCAGGCCTTGGATACAGGATTTCTCCAGCAATGAATTTCTGCTACCTGCTCACCAAGGTTTGAGGCCTGGGCTTTACAGAGCCTCCTCTATAAAAGAGATCGCCTCTGCTACCCCTTTCCCTTACCCCTCCACCCTACCTACCAGAGTGCAAATATGCTGTCTCCCTCCTATCAGCCCAGGTCTAACCTTTGTGTTTTGCTGTCTGAATCACATACATTGTCAAGAAGCTGACTATAATTTTTAACAAGTACTATGATTACTCAGTTTGTCTGAGTTTGAGTTATACCAGTAAAATATATTCCCAATAATAAATGTTCCAACTTTTCATTTATCATCTTTGTGTTTTACAGTTTCTGTGGCAATAAAATTTATACTCAGTAGTATGGTACAATTTTCCTCTACTAATGGAATTATTATTTTTGTTTGTGTTTTAAAGCTACAGAGATAAAATTTACTCGCAACAATATGACTGCTTTCGTTTTTAATGTCCCCTTATCGTAACTGATAAATATAACAGTGGAAAACCAGCCAACAAATGTTTATTTCACAGCAAGGCACAGCGCGCTCTGAAGCCAGAGCAGCCGCTACACGTTTCCCCACTCCTCGAACCTCGGTTTTCTCTCCACTCAAATGGGAATACTGGCTGCCCACATAATTGACCAAATGCAATAAAGCCTGTCAAGTGCCAGACGCAGGATGTCTGCGTCTCAATAAGTGTTAGCTCCCTCCCTCGACCCTTTCTTTCCTTGCAGAATCAGGGCTAACACACAAGGTGGACAGCAAGACCTGAGGAGAGGAAGGGCTGAGAGAAACTGGTTTCATCTAGCTTTCCACCCAATACAAGAAAGTCAGATTCTATAAATGCCAGCCTCACTACCCTTTCAATCCTCCACATTTCCCCTGGATTCTTTTCATTCTAATTATGGTTCTTCAGGTAAAAGCAGGGGCTTTTCCCGTGGCAGATGTCATACCCTGTCCCCATGCCCCACCAAAAATCATAACACTGAAAAGGGGAGTCAAGGGTATTATGTTAACATAGATATTTTCCATCAGCAAGTATCTACCATAGACATACTGCTGGGTGCTAGAAAGCTAGGGTTAAAGAGAAAAGCACGACCAGGCATGGTGGCTCACGCCTGTAATCCCAGCAACTTTGGGAGGCCAATGCGGGTGGATTACCTGAGGTCAGGAGTTTGAGACCAGTCTGGCCAACATGGTGAAACCCTGTCTCTACTAAAAATACAAAAATTTGCCAAGCATTGTGGCGTATGCCTGTAGCCCCAGCTACTCAGGAAGCTGAGGCAGAAGAATCGCTTGAACCCGGGTTGCAGTGAGCCGAGATTGTACCACTGCACTCCAGCCTGGGCAACAGAGCGAGACTCCATCTCAAAAAAAAAAATTAGAGATAGGCACACCTAGCAGTTCCATGGTAGATACTGTCATTGAACAGATACATAGATATTGTGTATATACCAATATACAATTATCTACATACAAAAATTTAAAAAGAACATAGAACCTAGTGCTGAACTAGAAGTCAGGGACTTGAGTTCTAATAGCAGATGTGACCTTCCCGGCTGGGAGTCATGGCCCTTCCCTTTTCCTGGCCTATAGTCTCTCCTCTATGAAATGAGGGTATTCTTCAAGACTTTCCCAGCTCCCAGAACAATGATGGAATGTAAATGGAAAGTGTTTTATAAACTAACAACTGTTATGCATAGAGTATTATCATTCTGTACCAGCGAAGTCCGTTAAGAGACGGACGCAGGCTAGAGGAAGCCATGCATGGTTCCAGATCTGAGGCTTTACAAAGGGCTGAGCAATAGAAGGCATTTGGGCTGGGAGGAAATGAGAGGGGAGGAGGTCTGCTGGAGCAGAGTTAGAGCAGCAAAAGCAAGAACATTTTAGCATCCATGAACTGTGTCTGGGATAGAGCTGGTAGACAGGAAGCTGGAGCAGTTTAAGAATGTTCATTGCGAACATTCTTAACAGAGCTCATGACCTTAACCCCAGACAGAAATCATCCATGACATCTCCCTTCCCATCCATCACCAAGGCCTGTTGATTCTGCTTCCCAAATGTCTGATTCACCCAGCTACTCTGTCACTCGCCTCTCACCTCAACCACTGGACTAGCTTCCTGACTGGTCTCCCAGCTTCCACTCGTGCTCTCTCCACAATCCACTTCCCACCCAGCATCCAGAATGACCTTTTCAAAAACAGAACTCTGATTGTGTCACTCGCTTAAAACCCACGACTGCTTTCCACGTGATTTTAGGATAAAGACCAAAATCTCTAGTGTTCTAGACTTCTCATATTCCCTCAGACCTATACATTCTCTTCTCTTTGAACAGTTTCTCTACCCATTCACCTTGTTAATTCCTACTTGTCTTTCAGATCTCATTTCAAATGCCACCTCCTCAGGGACACCTTTCCTGCTATACAGCCACATCTATATATTTACTCCCCTACCTGGCTGGGCGCAGCGGCTCACCCCTGTAATCCCCGTACTTTGAGAGGCTGAGATGGGTGGATCACGTGAGGCCAGGGGTTCAAGACCAGCCTGGCCAAGATGGTGAAACCCCATCTCTACTAAAAATACGAAAGTTAGCTGAGCATGGCGGCACATGCCTGTAATCCCAGCTACTCGGGAGGCTGAGGCAGGAGAATCGCCTGGACCCAGGAGGCGGGGGTTGCAGTGAGCTGAGATCACGCCACTGCACTCCAGCCTGGCAGAGTGAAACTCCATCTCAAAAAATAATAATAATATATATTTACTCCCCTACCTATAAATTCTCATAGCTCTCTTTATTTTACTTCATAGCTCTTTCCCCAACTTTTGTTTATATATTTATTACTCCAAGTATTTTATCACCATCACTCCCACTAGAATGTGAGCCTCATGCATCTGATTGCATCACCACTACATCCCCAGGAACCCAGTCCACTGCAGCACACAAGAGCCGCTTAATACATATTTCTGAATAAATGAATAAAGCTAGTCAGACCACACAAGCCTGAGCCGTTTGGGAAATATACACATATAAAGATGTGCACAAGCCTCCAAAATACTCAATCCCATGTTTTGCTATTGAGAAGGGTATGCAAGCCTTTGTGAGCTGAGGTTGCCATGTGTATGAGCTTAACTAAAAACTAGTCCAAGCCAAGACCTGCAGCAGGCAGGGCACTGAGTATGAGACAGACCAAATTCCATTACTGATCTTCAGGTTTGATAAAGTAGATTTGCCTCCCTGCCCAGAAAATAATGTACTTCAAAAAACAACAACAACATTAACAACAACTTGTTAATCTGGTGATATTTATTACTTCATTCACTTATTCACTCAGAAAATACCAAGTGTGCAAGTTCAGCATAACCCGGAGAAGCAGCCTACGCCTGGCATCCTGTAGTCTGCTGAAAGCCAACAGCAGGCCAGCTTCCAGCTGCTGGACCCGGTGGCAATGAAGGGAATTATACTGGCCTGGCCCAGAGCAGTGCAGCCGTGCCCTAAACCAAGAACTCCACGGTCCTGGCCTACCACACCCAGCAGGAACTCTACTGTCAGAACAAATGAAGCATTTCCACATAAGCTTCTGGCTGGGATCCTCAGTGAGGCAGCCCCGGGAAGTCTTATTCCACTGTCACAGAACAAAACTTAGCACACTTTGGTGTCGCCACTTTACCCACAACACCCTCTACCACTGTACCTTCCTGGCATGTTACTTTTCACAGGTGTGATGAACAGCTCACCAGTCTCTGATGGGCTCTTCGAGTAGAGGGGTGGAGGGCTGTCTCTTTTCAGATCTTTGGGCAGATGTTAGATTCGAAATACTTGTGTATTTCACAAGTTATTATGTAATAAATGTTTATGAATGAGTGAATAATCAACTGAGTCACAGACTGTATTTGCTGAACTGTGCTTGTTGTTCAATATTTGAATAAATGAAAATACTAGTTTTCAAATGTTTTTTAAGGAGTAGAAACTCTTTCAAGCAAAATATTATGAGGGTCCCTAGTACATTTAACAGATATTAAAGGAAAAAAAAGAAAAAGACAGTTACTCTGGCTGAAGCCCCATCCTCTGTCTCCCTGCCTCACCCACCAGGACCCCTTCAAATCACCCCAGGCTTTTACAACAATAAGAATGAACTACTGATATAATTAACAACACAGATCAATCTCACAAATACATTGTTGAGGAAACAAGCCAGACACAAAAGAAAACCTACTATATAATTCCTTGTATATACAGTTTAAAAGCAGGCAGAACTAACAGTGGTCAGAACGGTAGTTATCTTTAGGGGAGAAAGGTGAGTTCTGAGACCACAAAGAGGGCTTTTGCGGGGGCTGGTATGTTCTCTTTCCTGATCTGGATGGTAGTTCCACGGGTGTGTTTGCTTGTGAACATTCACGCTGTACACTTAAGATCTGTTCATTTTTCTATAATCACGGTATATCTTAAAAGCTTGCTGAAAAGTAAATAATTAAGTAAAAACAAAAACCTCTTTGGAGTCCTCAGACTCCAGACGGAAATCAATTGTCTTAGAAAAGTGGATGGCTCTATTTCACTGACCAACCCAGTGTGGGCGACTTGCAGGCTTTCGAAAGATGACGGTACTCACGAGGCTTTGATGAGCAGCCGCTCTCTCTCCTGGAGTTCCCGCTTCAGACTTTCTACTTCCACCTTGAGCTCAATGTTCTACAAGACAAGATTAAGAAAGAAAAGAAACAACGTAAAATACAGGACCTATGAATGTCAACAATGGGGAAACTGCTTCCAGCACAGACTGACTACAGGATGCTTGTAATAGGCAGATGTTAGATTCAAAAACCCTCATTAGCCTCAGGGCACAGGGAAAAGGGAATTATTAAACACTGGTGGTCTCAAAAGAAAGACCTGGATTTCACGAGACTTGGAGCAATTATGTAAATGCTCCAAGCTCCTAACAGCCAGAGCATTCAAATATCAAGGCATAAATGTCATACAAGGAAGGCTTATTTAAAAATTGTATGCCCTCCGCCAAGCAAATTTACAAGCAATTCTGCGGTGTGTTCTTCCCATTCCAAAGCAATTACTGGTGGTTGTTTACAATCACACATGTGGTGGCTGTAGCAGTGGGAATGTGTTACAGCTTAAAAAAATAAAATAAAACATGTGGATGGAAAACAGGAGGACACATCATGGCATGTGTCATTTCAATATAAGATTTCAGGGTTCTCACTTACAAAAAAAAGCTACAACCACATGGGGCAAGCTGTCTATAAGGAGAACCACAATGTTCTCCAACCAAATGTCTTCCTCTTAACTGAGTGGAACAAAGGGACACAGCCTTGGGCTTACAACTCACGTGAGAATCCAAGACAGAATCCAGGGCAAATGGAATTCAATATGAGACAGTGGAACAGTGGCAGGCTTCTAAAACTTATGCACAAATGTATCCCAGACAGAATATCAGATGAATTCATGTAGTAGATGGGGGTTTGGGTGCATAGTTTGTGGAAGACTGCTGTAAATCTACAATTTCTTGGAAATCTCCCTTTGGTTTTTTGTTTATTAATTTAGAGGCAGAGTCTTGCTCTGCTGTTGCCCAGCCTGAAGTGCAGTGGTGCTATCATAGCTCACTGCAGGCCTCAAACTCCTGGGCTTGAGGGATCCTCCCACCTCAACCTCCTGAGTAGCTGGGACTATAGGCGTGCACTCCCTTGCCTGTTTTTTTGTTCTGTTTTGTTTTGTTTTTACAGATGGGGTCTTGCCATATTGCCCCGGCTGATCTTGAACTTCTGGCTTCAAATGATACTCCTGCTTCAGCCTCCCAAAGCACTGGGTTTACAGCTCCTCTTTTATTTTAATAATCCATGCCAATTTTATGTTGTACTCCATAATACATGTGTTTTTCACTTTTCGTTTTTTTGAGATGAAGTCTTGCTCTTGTCATCCAGGCTGGAGTGCAGTGGTGCGATCTCAGCTCACTGCAACCTCCACCTCCCAGGTTCAAGTGATCCTCCTGCCTCAGCCTCCGAGTAGCTAGGATTATAGTAGGCACCTGCCACCACACCCGGCTAATTTTTTGTATTTTTAGTTGAGATGGGGTTTCACCATGTTGGCCAGGCTGGTCTTGAACTCCTGACCTCAAGTGATCTGCCCGCCTTGGCCTCTCAAAGTGCTGGGATTACAGGTGTGAGCTACCGCATCCAGCCACATGTGTATTATTTAAACAAAAATATTTCCAGGCCAGGCACAGCGGTTCGCACCTATAATCCTAGCAGTTTGGGAGGCGGACGGATCACTGGAGGTCAGGAGTTCGAGACCAGCCTGGCCAACATAGCGAAACCGTCTCAACTAAAAATACAAAAATTAGCCAGGAGTGGTGGCGCATGCCTGTAGTCCCAGGTATCTGGGAGGCTGAGGCAGAAGAATCGCCTGAACCTAAGAGGCAGAGGTTGCAGTGAGCCAAGATAGTACCACTGCACTCCAGCCTAGGTGACAGAGCGAGACTCTGTCTTGGAAAAAAAAAAAATCATTTCCAGTAAGATTTACCATCTCACAGGATATGCCTCCCTCCTTTCTGGCAAGCAGCCCTGGAGAAACAAGTACTTCAGGTTGAGAAGTACAGCCATGACAGAAAGGTCATGGGTGTGTGACCAAAAGGACATGGGTTTAAATTCTGTCTCTACTCTCTACAAGAGGAGACCACAGAGTCAGTGGCTACTCACTTATTCATTCCTTCACTTCGCAGAAACTTACCAAGCACCTGTGAAGGACCGACCACAGAAGACACTGAAGTGAACAAGACATGCTAACGTGGAATACAAAACTAGAAGCACAATATTATAACTGTCCTTAGACACATAAGTCCACAGGGTGACAAAGCAATGCTTCTCCTTTCCAATCCCTCAAGTGTCAAAAACAAAACATAAAAGCTCCCATGACATGAGGGCTTTAAGGATTAAATGAGCAAAGCCTCGGAGACAGGGCTTAAAATAGGTTATCTTCTTCACTGTCAAACAACAAGAACTAAAGAAGTCATCTATGAGGCAGAACTTTTTCTTGAAGAAAGAGATCTTTGCATAAAGGACCCTGGGTAACATTGTATAATGTCTTCAACTGTGATTTTGTGAAAAATGCAGAAACATCCTTCAAACAGAGGATTCTTTCTCCAGCTCTCAGAAGGGTGGAGAGCTTCTATTTATGAAATGATATAATATACTCTAAGTGCTTCGCTTTGTGATGAACCAACAGGCACTCCAATTTAATATATTTAAAAGAATTAATACTAACTTGTCCATCAGGCTATTTTTCTCAAGTCCAATATCTCAAGTTATAAACTCATATACATAATTGTAATTTCCAAACCAAAAGTCAAGGTACCTTCAAAGCATAAAATGGAATATTATGAAACTATAAAAAAAAGGCAGCTTAGTGTGGTGGCTCACACCTGTAAGTCCCAACACTTTAGGAAGCCAAGACAGGAGGACGGCTTGAAGCTAGAAGTTCAAGACCAGCCTTGGGCAACATAGCAAGACCCCATCTCTATAAAAAGCAAAAATTTTAAAATGCCAGGTGTGGTGGTGCATGCCTGTAGTCCCAACTACTAAGGAGACTGAGATGGGAGGATCCCTTGAGCCCAAGAGTTCAAGGTTGTAGTGAGCTATGATCATGCCACTACACTCCAGCCCGGTGACAGAGTGAGATACTGTCTCAAAAACAAAAAGAATAAAGAAATTCATTCTTAAACTACTCTTAAAGAAAGATATCCAAGATATAATTAAGTAAAGCGAGGTGCAGTGCCTCACGCCTATAATCCAAGCACTTTGAGAGGCCAAGGCAGGTGGATCACTTGAGGCCAGGAGTTCAAGACCAGCCTGGAGAACGTGGCGAAACCCCATCTCTACCAAAAATACAAAAATTAGCCAGGCGTGCTGGCATTCACATGCAATCCCAGCTAATCAGGAGGCCGAAGACAGGAATTACTTGAACCTGGGAGGCAGAGGTTGCAGTAAGCCAAGATTGTGCCACTGCACTCCAGCCTGGGCAACAGACAGAGACTCCATCGGAAGAAAAGAAAAGAAAACAGAAAAGAGAAAAGAGAAGGAAAGAAGGAAAGAAGGAAGGAAGGAAGGAAAGAAAGAAAAAAGGAAGGAAGGAAAGGGAAGTGAAGAAAGAAAAGAAGGGAAAGGAAAGAAAGAAAAGAAAAAAAGAAAGGAAGGAAGGAAGGAAAGAAAGAAAGAAATCATTAAGTGAAAAATATAAGGTGCAGAACAGAACATGCTTGCATTTACGTAAAAAGAGGGTTTATACACATACACACACACGCAAACACACGCTTGCTTGTAATATATATATATAAAATTCCTCTGCATAAGCAATCAATATTTATTAGATCTAGAGGACCAGGACACAAGGATGGAAGAGTCTTTTCAGTGTGTACCTCTTAGGCTTTTTGAATTCTAAACCATGTGCACCTATCCAAAAACTTGGGGTCATGAAATCATCTAGTCAGACAGCTGAAGTGGTATGGTACAATGAGGTTGGAAGACCTAGGCTCAAAATCCACCTCACATAGTAGCTATATGACATCAGGTGGGTTATTCATCTTCTATAAGTCTCAGTTTCTTCCCCTATAAGATGAAGATGAACTCCATGGCATAGGACTGTCATGAGAATTACAATAAGATGCAAATGTACAGATGCCGAAGACAGTGCCTGATAGAGTTGACAACTGGCACGTTTTGTATTCCTATCACCCAAGAGGTTCTGAGAGGCATGACCACCATACTCACATATAAACTGCTTTAGGCTATTGGTTTTCCTCTAAAATTGTGATTGCATCACCACTCCCTTCCAGAAAAGGGGACATCCTCATTGTCTTTCCACCCCCAGAGTGAAGAAAAAAACTCTCATAGGGGACAAAGAAGCTTTTCAATTCTTGAAAAGGCTCAGAAGTACAGCACAATCCCTCTTCAAGACAAGTCAATTTAAGTTCATCTGCTGAAACTCAAGGAGAGTTCTTTTTCCTCCTTCAAAAGTTTCCACTGATACAAACTTCAGAGGAGAAAAGTCAGAATAATTCCCAGGCCAAGGGCTAATCTACTAGAAAAAGCCAAGAAACAGGCACTGAAATACTGTTTGTACTCAAGCCTTTTCAAGAAAGCCAAGTTCTTTTTTCAGTTTTCAGAACCAAGGTTTGTTTTCAGACAAAGACCTCCAGGTCAAGACTTCAAATGAGGATAGCCTTTTCTTCTGACAGTTACAGGCAGGCACACAGGAATACAGAAGAGTCCTATCACAGAAATACTGACAATCCTAACTTTGGGCTGCCAAACGAAGCCTCAGGAAGACGATAATTGTCAACTGACTGTGTGCTGGAGCTTTTCATCTGTCTTCTCATTTTAATTCACACAAATAACCCTATGACAAAGGGATTATCACTTAATTCTGGAAGCAAGCCCCAAGAGCTAAAGTGACTTGCCTAAGTTACACAAGTCAGCTGGTAACAGAATTCAACTCCAAAACCATTCCACCATTCCACTGCCTGTTTCTAAAGAACACATAATTATAAAAACTTAATTGAGGTAAAAATGAGTGAATCCAAATTCTGATTTTTAAAAGAGAGTGAAAGACTTCCTTAAAATTAATCATGTACCCCTTTGCTTAATATTAAAGTCATCCTGATATCTTCATGCTCCCCATAATCAATTGAGATTAAATGAAAGCATCTCTATTCCTGCTAACTCTGAGATCAAATATTAATCAAATTTCTGCTTGAAATGACAATGAGAAAAAACACAAGGGACAGCAATGAGAAGCGGGCCACTCACAGTTTTGTAGATATGTTCGGTGGGGCCATGAAATTCCTGTTGCATTCTTTCCTCAAGGAAATAGATGCGCAGCTTTAGGTTAAAGTTTTCTTTCTTCAATTCAGTGATTTGCTGAAAAATATCACAGAAGGGTCATCAAAAGCAAACAATAGACAGATAGCACATACATTAGTCCTATAGATTACGAGGCTACAAAACTGATTCAAATGTTAAATACTAGAGAAAGCTTGTTTTTACTACCATTCTACTAACCCAGAAGAATTAAGCAGTTCCCACTAGCCAAAGTCAGTACAATTTGAGCATTAAAATGAATAATGACAAGAATGAATAATGAATGAAAATGAATAATGACTGAATAAAGAAAGAATTCAAAACTCCACACTGATAATAAGAAGAAAAGGAAAAGAAGAGGAGAATCTCAAAAGAAATCCAGTTAATAAATGTAGAATACGAGGAACAGAAAATCACTATTGTACAACCTCCATAGTAATGATTGATTCAGGTAAGAATCAGCAACACTAAAAGCATTAGATGAAAGATCACTACAGAACATAATATTCAGACAGTCTCAGACTTATTACCCCACAAATGGCTTATTAATTACAACAGGAAAAGGTACCCTTACAATTTAGAAAACTTGCGAACACCATCTTAACCAAAAAAATTCATCTCTTATCACCATTGAAGGGATAAACTAACACCATTTTCCTCCTGAAATAAATCACTGAGAGCAAACAATTCCATCTCAAGTGCTTCTGTCTATAACCTTTAACCTGTTACCTAATCAAGAGGACTCTACCAGATAAATCTAAGTTGAAAAACATTCTGCAAAACAACAGAACTGAACTCTTCAAAAATCTTAATGACAATCCTAAGGCAAAAATGTTTGGTAAACTCTTCTAAATAAACGGAGATTGAAGAGGCACAACTACTAAGTACAATAAAATCTTGAATTCTTTACAAAAACAACCATATGATGATACCTGGGGAAACTTGAATAACAACTTTTTATTAGGTAATAATATTATGATTTTACAGGAAAATGTCCTAAGAAAGAGACACATGCTAATGTACTTAAGAGTGCTGTGTCATGACGTCTGCAATTAACTCAAATGAGCAGAGACAGGAAAAAAAAAGATAAAGCAAATATAGAAAACATTAATGATGAATCTAGATGAATATACATGGTTGTTCACTGTGCTGTTTTGCAACTTTTCATACACTTGAAATCTGTCACAATAAAAAGTTGGGGGGAAAAAGAATATAGTAAGAAAAAGCATATTTACTGAGAACCTACTATGTAAACAAGCACCTAGCCAGAAAATTTACATACAATATCTCAATTCTTATAGTAACACTGCAAAAGTACTGTCTCCACTATATACATGATCAAAGATCACGCTAGTAGGGGAAGGGCTGGGATTCCTATCCTGCTGTCTGACTCCAGTAACTATGATCTGTCAATTCAACCTCACTGCCTATAGAGAAAATTCCCGACTTTTTTGGTTTGGTTCATCCAGTAAACTTTTCTGTGCAGTCTAACTTAACTTCAAGAACAGATATTAGCCTACACAGTAAAGCAATTCCTAGTATGTTTCTATCACCATGTTTAAATAGTTAAATGTTCTCCAAAATCCTACCAACATCCCCAGGTTCTCCCTCTCTGTTTCACATATTTTTAAGTCTCTGCCTTTGCGAGGAAAAAAATTCCTCTCTTTTCCCTGTTACAAAGAGAGGGACAGAAACACAAGCTAGGAAGGGACTTTAAATTAGTCCAGGATGATGGTTACCTTTGGGGAGGAAAAGTGCTTAGTGCGTGGAATGAGCCACAAAGCAAACTTCTGGGGCACTGATAATGTCCCATGTCTTGGCTTTGGTGATGGTTATAGGTTATGCTCCTTTTTTGATAATTCATTAAACTGTTCACATACGATTTGTGGGTAGGCCTGCACGCATGTTACACTCCTTTTGAAGTTTTTTTTTATTATTATTATTTTTTAAAGATGAGATCTTGCTGTATCACCCAGGTTGGAATGAAGTGGTATAATCACAGTTTACTGCAGCCTCAAACTCCTGGGCTCAAGGAATCCTCACCTAAGCCTCCCAACTTGCTGGGATTATAGGTGCAAGCCATCACACTTGGCCTCATTTTTTAAAGTTTTTAAAGTCAAATAGTCTACTAGTCTATGGTTAATGTGAATTATTAAAAGTCAATTTGTCCATGGTTAAGTAAATTATAGTATGTCAACTCAATAGAATATGATAGAACCATAAACAAGAATGAGAGACCACATTGTGCACTCATAGGAAATTATGTCCGAGATACATTGTTAAATAAAAACACTATACTATGGAACATTATATAGATAGGTTACTATTTTTTAAAAGGGCAGGGGATATGAATACGTAATTATTTACTTGATATGATAGTATGCATCTAGAAGTACACTGTACATTTGTACCATATAAATTTCCTATAAATAATAAAAATAAAGTAGTAATAGATAAATGCAATCTTTTATTGAGACTCTGAATTGTGAAGCGAGTGCTGATGATATTTACTAAATGCAGTGTGCCTGTCCATGCTATAGTTCGTGCATCTGTTGTTCTCTTTCCATTCTCAAAGTCACTGTTCAAGCTCAGTTCTCAATGGTAAGGCAGAAAGATTAGTGGCTTTGGAGACAATACTAAGTCCTATCTTAACTCTCTTTTATGATGCAAACTAGACATGCTACTTCTTTGAGCCTCAGTTTCCTCAACTTTAAAACAGGGATAATAAAATCAATCTCATAGGTTTTTGGAAGAAGAAAATAAATGAATTTGACGATTTCAAAATGTGAAACTGTTGTGGTTTTTTTTGAGACGGAGTCTCACACTGTCACCCAGGCTGGAGTGCAATGGCGTAATCTTGGCTCACTGCAACCTCTACCTCCCGGATTCAAGCCATTCTCCTGCCTCAGCCTCCCAAGTAGCTGGGATTACAGGCATGTGCCACCATGCCCGGCTAATTTTTGTACTTTTAGTAGAGACGGGGTTTCACCATGTTGGCCAGGCTGGTCTCAAATCCTGACCTCAGGTGATTCACCCACCTTGGCCTCCCAGAGTGCTGGGATTACAGGTATGAGTCACCACGCCCAGCCTCAAAATGTGAAACTTTTTTTTTGTTGTTTTGTTTTTTTTTTTTTTTGAGACGGAGTCTTGCTCTGTCGCCCAGGCTGGAGTGCAGTGGCCGGATCTCAGCTCACTGCAAGCTCCGCCTCCCGGGTTTACGCCATTCTCCTGCCTCAGCCTCCCGAATAGCTGGGACTACAGGCGCCCGCCAACTCACCCGGCTAGTTTTTTGTATTTTTTAGTAGAGACGGGGTTTCACCGCGTTAGCCAGGATGGTCTCGATCTCCTAACCTCGTGATCCACCCGTCTTGGCCTCCCAAAGTGCTGGGATTACAGGCTTGAGCCACCGCGCCCGGCTAAAATGTGAAACTTTTAAAGTCAAGTGACTAAAATGTTTGCAACATGCAAAATCATGTACTAAGACATAAGACAACAATCTTGAAATGAATGGAAAGATAGAAAGTCTGAGTGGAGAAACAGGTATAAAAAAAGAATCAAGACCCTGTCCCTACAAAAAATGAGATACCGTACACACCTACTAGAATGGCTAATTTTTTTTTGGCGGGGGGCGCGGGTGGGAGACAGAGTCTTGCTCTGTTGCCCAGGCTTGGCGCGATCCTGGCTCACTACAACTTCTGTCTTCCTGGTTCAAGTGATTCTCTTTTCTCAGCCTCCTGAGTAGCTGGGATTACAGGCACACACCACCACGCTCGGCTAAGTTTTTGTATTTTTTTTAATAGAGACGAGGTTTCACCATGTTGGCCAGGCTGGTCTCGAACTCCTGACCTCAAATGATCCACTCGCCTGGGCCTCCCAAAGTGCTGGGATTACAGATGTGACACACTATGCCTAGTAAAATAAATTGTTTACATTGTTAATACCAAGTACTGATGTAAAATAAATGGAGTTCTCATACTCTGTTGATGGGAATGCAAAATGGCACGGATACTCTAGATATACTTTGGCAATTTCTTACAAAAAAGCTATACTTAACATGTGACTCAACAATTCCACTCCTGGGTATTTATCTTAGAGAAATGAAAACCTATCTTGACACAAAAAACCTGTACATAAATGTTTACTGCAGCTTTATTAATAATTACCAAAACCTGGGAAAAACTCTTATGTCCCTCAGAGGGTGAATGGATAAACAGTAGACATCCATTCAACAGAAGAGTGCTCAGCAACTATGAAACACACAACGTGAATAAAATTCAAAGACATTATGCTGAGGCAAAGAAGCCAGTCTGAAAAGATTACATTCTGTACGATTCCATTTATATGACATTCTGGGAAAAGCAAAATTACAAGGACAGAGAACAGGCATTAGTTGCCAGAGGCTTGGGGTGAAGAGAGGATCTGACCACAAAGAAGCCAAAAAAAAAAAAAAGGGAAGTTGTTGGGATTATGGAACTGTTCTATATTCTGATTATAGTGATCATTACATATGCCAAGAACTGTACACACATATAAAAAACTATAACCATACATACATACAGATTACAATAGTGATTACAAGGGAATATACATCTGTCAAAGTTCATCCAACACCTAAAATTGGTACATTTTATTTTATGTAAATTATATCTCAAGCTGATTTTTAAAATAACTAAAATGAATTAGGGCAAAATGTGAAAAGCTACACTTAGATGCTAGTATATCTTCACACTCACCACATATTTTTTCCAGCTTTTTAAAAAACAATTTTTAATAGCATATCATATTCTTTTTAGTAAATTTTTTTTTTTTTTTTTTGAGACGGAGTCTCGCTCTGTCACCCAGGCTGGAGTGCAGTGTTGCGATCTTGGCTCACCGCAACCTCCACCTCCCAGGTTCAAGCGATTCTCCTGCCTCAGCCTCCCGAGTAGCTGGGATTACAGATGTGTGTCACCATGCCCAGTTAATTTTTTTATTCTTAGTAGAGACGGGGTTTCACCATGCTGGCCAGGCTGGTCTTGAACTCCTGACCTCAGGAGATCCACCCGCCTCAGCCTCCCACAGTGCTGGGATTACAGGCGTGACACACCACATCCAGCCCATAAATACAATTTTATCAGTGAATAAAAGAAAACGATAAGCATATTTCACATTAAGTACATTTTCAAACTATCTACCCTTGGCCCTCTTGTTAACACTTAAGGTTTCACTTTTGTGGTTAACAAGAAAAGCACAAGAAACAACTGATAGGTTCATTAGCACCTCCTTTTAAGGAAACAGCACATAAAACATTCATTCAAACAAAAACGACTACCCCGCCAGATGCTTCCTATAAAGAGAAACCTTATTCTGTTACTCAGCTACCAATAAAATATTTATGGAGGTTGCTTAGAATGCCCCCATTGTACACAATGCTAAAATTCTCAGCAACACTTGAAAGAATATTTGTCCTATTTATAGTTAAAGAAATTTGTGTATATAGCAAAGGAAAATACGCCTTTAGAAGGTCACAGCAAACGTCAGACAGTCCCAAATGAATAAAATGAAATACAAGCACCATCTTTTCCACCATGGCCAGTTCAGTTCTCTGCTTAGTACCATTTCTCTCACAGTTTTCTCTGAATACCACTACCAGGCTGGACCGGGGATCCTTCTACATGTTTCCATACACTCTCTACTTTATCAGAGCAATGACCATACTGAATTGTCCTAGCTGGATGCTTGGCTTTCTACCCACCCCCATCCCATAACCACCTTGTGCACTCGACTGTAACCCAAGAGATGGTTACTAAATACCCAATGGTTGGCAGAATAGATGGACAGACACATTTAAGAATTTCTTGGCCAGGCAGGGTAGCTCACATCTGTAATCCCAACACTTTGGTAGGCAGAGCCAGAAGGATCACTTGAGCCCAGGAGGTCGAAGCTGCAGTAAGCCATGATCATGCTACTGCACTCCAGCCTGGGTGACAGAGTGAGACCATCTGTCAAAATATATATATATATTTGTGGTTTTTCTTTGAGACAGAGTCTCGCTCTGTCACCCAAGCTGGAGTGTAGTGGTACAATCCCAGCCCACTGCAAACTCCGCCTTCCGGGTTCAAGCAATTCTCCCTGCTTCAGCCTCCCGAGTAGCTGGGATCACAGGTGTCCGCCACCACACCTGGCTAATTTTTGTAGTTTTAATAGAGACAAGTTTTCACCATGTTGGCCAGGCTGGTCTCGAACTCCTGACTTCAGGTGATTCGCCCATTTCGGCCTCCCAAAGTTCTGGGATTACAGGCGTGAGTCACTGTGTCCGGCCTAAAAATTTTTTAAAAAAAGAAGTTCTTGGCTGGGCACGGTGGCTTACGCCTGTAATCCCAGCACTTTGGGAGGCTGAGGCGGGCAGATCATGAGGTCAAGAGATCGAGACCATCCTGGCCAACATGGTGAAACCCTGTCTCTACTAAAAATACAAAAATTAGCTAGGCATAGTAGTGTTCACCCGTAGTCTCAGCTATTCCAGAGGCTGAGGCAGGAGAATGGCTTGAACCCAGGAGGCAGAGCTTGCAGTGAACTAAGATGACGCCACTGCACTCCAGCCTGGCGACAGAGTGAGACTCCATCTCAAAAGAAAAAAAAAAAAGAATTCCTTTAAGGCAGTGTGATGTAATAAGAGCCCCCTCTCAGGCTTCAGACAGATCTGGTATACACCACTCCCTGGGTAAACCCTCCATTAGCTCTTGTTTCCATCATTCTTAGAATAAAACTCCCTGCCACAGCTACAAAGAGCTGTATCATCTGGTCCCTGACCACCTCTCCAACCTCATCAGGTATCATCTTCTCCCCTGTTCACAATATTCCAGCCTCACTGGCCTCCTTTCCAGTCCTGAAATAAGTCAAGCCCTTGTCTGCCTACAAAGCTCTTTCTGCAGCGTCTGCCAGGATGGCTCGGTCTCATCCCTTCCACCTCAGCTCCAATGTCACTGCCTTGGGGAGGCCCTCCCCAACTACGCCATCTAAAGTGGGCCCCATCTCTACCACCTCAACCAGCTCACTCTCTAATGCACAGCTCTTACTTTCTTGCTAGAATTTTTCACAATCTGTATTTGTCTCATCTATTTGCGTGTTTATTATTATCATGTTTATTACATGAATATAATCCACTTGATCTTTCATGGCTGTTTCCTCCAAGGTTTTAACAAGTATCTAGAACACAGCAGATATTCAACAATTTGTTAAATGAGTGAACAAATTAATGAATAAATACAATCCAGACCACTTTACTAGCTGTATGGCCTTACTGAAGTTCACTTTTCCTATGTGCCTCAGTTCCTCTATCTGTAAAAAAGGGATTATTATAACTATCTCAAAGAACTAGTCTAAGAATTGAAAGAAATTAATTAGAATGTTTAGTATAGTGCCTACTACAACATGGGAATTTAAAACATTGTTTTTCTCACGTGTACTTTTCCCTTTAAGAGAAACAAGAAAAAAAAAAACTTGAGGTGGAAAAACTGATAACAGCTTACAATACAGTAGGAATAAACACCCAAAATATAAAACCCACCAAATATGACTTAGAAACCTAATGCTCAAAAGTAAGCTAATGCAAGGCTGTATCTGCCACGTTCCAGCCCTTGGAAACCACGTGTTGCTGTGGAAGTGCAGCCATCTGAAATGGGAAACATCCCAACATGATTATGGGGTGGTGCTTTCTGAAACTGGAGAAGGGCCCCAGCTTAGCAGCAGGAAAAATTTTGCAGGAGCTAGTAGTCAATCATCCTGGCTTCCTCCTACTCCCACTCTCTGTCAAAAGCCTTGCCTAGTCTGAAGTTCCATCTAAAAGGGAAGAAAAACCAAAAACATAAAAAGGAATCAGGGCAACTCCAACCAGCCCTACCTCAACTGAAATCTAAGCAAAGCGTGCCTAATTCTGGCTGTCCGTTTCAAAGGCTCGCAAGAACCTGGGCCTCCAAAGCTGAGGCTCACTCTACCAAATCATCTTTCCACCCAAGACAGCAAGGGCTAAGAGCAACAGCTCTGCAATCAGCAGAAACAGACTAAACTACAAGAGCTGCTACTTTTACATTGTGTGACCTTGGGAAAATTATTTAACATCTTTGTCCAGTGTTGGCTCATCTATAAAATGAAGATAAAGTCAATTTCCTCACAGGGGTGTTGTGACAACCAAATGAACTAAAGCACCTGGCAGAGCCTTGCACTCAGCAAGCAGGAAACACAGGATAGCATTAAAAATCGCGCAGAGTGAAGGCAACACCAAGGCGCTAAAGGGAAGAGATCTTCTCCAACCCACCCATCTTGCTGTCTCAAGGCCTGTGTTCTCCACTCACTATTGACCGGGAATGGTCTGTGCCGATCCTGGCTGTTGCTGACCCTGTGATTATGCACCACTTGCCATCCCACTCACAGTCTCAAGACAGTATGGCATCTTTCCTCCATGAAGTCATCAATTTTAAATGTTTACACCTAGGGAAGTATTATAGTCTGCATACATAGACGGTGGTATTGTCTTTTATTTTTAGACAGAGTCTCACTCTGTCGCCTAGGTTGGAGTGCAGTGGCGCGATCTCAGCTCACTGCAACCTCCGCCTGCCAGGTTCAAGTGATTCTCCTGCCTCAGCCTCCCAAGTAGCTGGGATTACAGGCATGTGCCACCACGTCCAGCCAATTTTTTTATTTTTAGTATTTTTTTCAAACTCCTGACCCCAGGTGATATGCCCGCCTCGACCTCCCAAAGTGCTGGGATTACAGATGTGAGCCACCGCACCCAGCCGATATTGTCTATCTTAAATAATTGCATGTGTATACACACACACAGAGTAAAGCCTTTTTTAAAAAGAAAAAGAGGCCGGGCGCGGTAGCTCATGCCTGTAATTCCAGCACTTTGGGAGGCCGAGGCAGGCGGATCACGAGGTCAGGAGATCAAGACCATCCTGGCTAACATGGTAAAACCCTGTCTCTGCTAAAAAATACAACAAAAATTAGCTGGGCTTGGTGGCGGGCGCCTGCAGTCCCAGCTACTGGGGAGGCTGAGGCAGGAGAATGGTGTGAACCGGGGAGGCGGAGCTCATAGTGAGCTGAGATCGTGCCACTGCACTCCAGCCTGGGCAACAGAGCAAGACTCCGTCTCAAAAAAAAAAAAAAAAAAAAAGAAAAGAAAAAGAAATTCACTTCTCAGGCCGTCAATAAGCAGATCTTTGGGTCACAATGAATTTTTTAACCTTTTTGAAAGTACAAAAACTGTTAGACCTCACCTAGCCATAACAAAAACCATGAACTTGGCTACCTAAAGTTGATCTCTAGTAAACAATACTGCATGTAAGATAATATTGCCTACAGCAGCTAAGTGAGGTAGTAAAGAGGGGAGGATACTTTGGAATCGATTTCTGATGCTAATATTCTCCTTGGTGTCTTCAAATCATCAAGAAAACTGTTACTAGGTAAGTCTCTATTATTAATAATACTGGAACAATAACAGAATTTTTTTTTTAAACAGGGTCTCTCTCTGTTGCTCAGGCTAGAGTGCAGTGGCACATTCATGGCTCACTGCAGCCTCAACCTCCCAGGCTCAAGCAATCCTCCCACCTTAGCCTCCCGAGCAGCTGGGACCACAAGCACACATGACCATGCCCAGCTAACTTTTTAATTTTTTGTAGAAATGGGGTCTCACTTTGTGACCCAAGCTGGGTCACAACTCCTGGGCTCAAGCAATCCCCCTGCCTTGGTCTCCCAAAGTGCTGGGATTACAGGTGTGAGCCACCACACCCAGCCTCAATAACAGAAATTTAAAACTGAATCTCAAACACCAGTTGGAATTTAACTACCTTATGAAACCAACTATTTTCATATTCTTTTCAACCTTTGCTCATGAATATACATTTTTGCAGAATTATAACATAAGTGAATTTGCATATTCCATTGCTTTCCTTTAATATTTCTTAAGCATTTTTCATATTGTGGCAGAATTACACAAAACTATCAGTTGAAATAACTGCACTACATTCCACTGAAGTGATTCAGTCAACTGTTTAACCATTTCTCTGCTGTGCACTGATGGACTCAGTGTGCTCTAATGGAAAGTGACCAGCTTTACAATCAGAAAGACCAGGCTTGAATTTTGCCTTCTTTTTGCTTCTCAATCACAATAAGCTCATGGGCAAGTTGTTTAATCTCTCCAACCTCAGCTTCCTCATCTGTGAAACATCCTCAATACACGTTTGTCAAAAGCAAAGAGATAACAAATGTAATATATAATTTCCCTTCCTTACAGTTTTTCACAATGATACACAATGTGGTCACAAACACCTTCATCAGCAGAGCTTTATTCCTTCTACTGGGTTGTTTCCCTAGGATCAATTTCCCCAAAATGGATTATTGGGCTCAAGAGTAATTTTATATTTATGACCATCAAAATCTCTTTCCAAATGGCCTTCAAAAAGATTGTAAAAATTTACACTACTCAGCCCTCCATCTGGCCATTTTTGGAGGGCATGGCCAGGACATGCAGAGAGAGGTACAGGAACTCAGAGCATTCAATCCAGCAGGTCGTCCCACTACACAAACGAACCCCTGTACTTAACACTTTTACCCCACCAGCCATGAGCCCTACTTGATTCCAAGTACTCATCTCTGCAAAAAACCCTAGCACCGTCGGGCTATATGTTGTGCACAGAGCTCCATAGAAAGTGGCTACAACACTCACTCTGCCAGCTACAGACCTGGTCTTCAACCACTTCCACTGAGTGGCATCCACACAATTCTTACACTCCTGCCGTGTTCTAAGCTCACCCTCATTCTCCCACTCTTAGCCTCACCTTGCCCTCATTACTGCTTGTTTTCCTATGACTCTGGCCCTGCATGCCCCCATCCTCATTATAAGCTGTCTGCCTCTAAATGTGTCTCTAGGCATATCTCCTCTCCAGCCACTTTAGTAACAATAACCAAAACAGCAGCCGCCCTGATTGCTAAAGATCTGGTATAGCAGGCACTATCCTAGCATGTTCTTTACTTTTCCCAAGCCTCAGATAAACATTTTTTCCCAGTTTTACAGATAAAGCAACCAAAATTCGGAGCTTTAGTATTCCATACAGGGTCACACATTCATTCAATCAACAAATATTAGGTGCCTACGATTTTCTTAGGTTCAGTGTTGAGTACCAGACATTGAATAGAGACACATGTTAAGCAAGTACACTAATAAAGAAATAATCACAAACTGTCACAAGAGTCATGGTGGGAGAGACAGGGTGCTGAGTACTTGCTAGAAGAGAGAATCATGAGTTGAGAAGGGAGTTAGGGATAGCCTCTCTAACAAGGTCACATTCAAGCTGAGGCAAGAAGGTCCAGGGGCCTGCCATTCAAGGAAAGGGAGAAAGGGTGTCCAGGCAGAGGGTGGAACATGCATGAAGGCCCTGGCACAGAGACAAGCTGGGTGTGGCCAAGGAAGAGCGGCCTGTGTGGCAAGAGCAGTGTACGATGGGGAGAGGAATATGCTGAGTTCAGAGAGACAGGAAGCTGCCAATCACACAGGGCAGGTTCTCATGGACCATGGTTAGGGATTTTATTCCAAGGTCAAAGAAACATCACAGAAGGATGTACAGAAACTGAACACTGATGGGGCAGAACCCAGGGCAGTGGTTGTAGTCAACAGAATTTTCGGATTAGAGCAGACATCAGCATTTATTGAGTACCCACCATCCACCAGGCATCATTCTAGGTGCTTTCCATACCTTACCTAATTAATAACTCTGAAGGAAAGACAGTAGCAGCCCCACTTTACACACGAGGTTTTAGAAACAACCAATTTAAGGCCACAGGTCAGTAAGTGGCAGGGCCAAGCCTGAAACCCAGTCCCCATCATTCTCAAATTCACATTGTATCTATACACCATGGTGCCTCTGAAAGCTTCAGGGCCATACAAGTGGGGCAGGAGTGGAAGGTGAGGGAGCTATGATCTGGTAGTAAGTAACTCACAACACATTACAGCAAATTTAAAGATGCAAACATCCTAGTGAAACCAAAAACAAAACACTCAAATTTGACCAACTGCCTCGGCTGAGGCCAAGAATGTTCAACAATAGGAATAAGGGCCTTAATGCAAGAATGCCAGCATCTCAGGACAGGTGGGTATAAGACAAGAACAGCAAAAGATAAGGAGACTAGGTGTGGACAGGATACAGGAAATTGTTTCAGCCATACCTGGCTAAGAGTTCTTTCAATTCCTTAGAAAGGAGGCTGCTAGACATAACAAATCCTGTTCCATAGTATCTACTGTTTATTGCATATATGCTTAATATCTCCGACATCCAGAAATCTCATTTCTAGGAATCTACCCTTTTAAAAAAACCACTCAGCAAGGCGCGGTTTCTCATGCCTGTAGTCCCAGCACTTTGGGAGGCCAAGGCGGGCAGATCACAAGGTCAGGAAATCAAGACTATCCTGGCTAACACGGTGAGACCATCCTGGCTAACACGGTGAAACCCTGTCTGTATTAAAAATACAAAAAAATTAGCCGGGCATGGTAGCATATGCCTGTAATCCCAGCTACTTGGGAGGCTGGGGCAGAAGAATCACTTGAATCTGGGAGGCGGAGGTTGCAGTGAGCCAAGATCACACCACTCCACTCCAGACTGGGCAACAGAGCAAGACTCTGTCTCAAAAAAAAAAAAAAAAAATCACGTAACTATAAAAAGATACATGCACAAGGAGATTCATCACAGCTTTGTTTATAAAAGTGAGAAATTAGAAACAACTTGAAATGTCCCACAGTAAGGTTTTATAAATTATGGCTCAAGCTATCCCTTTTAATAAGCCTTTATTTAATATTACACAGCCAATAACGCCATCCATCAATATTGAGAATGGAAAGCTATCCATGTCATTCCCTGTCAAAAGGCAGGATTAAACTCTTCCATATGTTCATAAAGATAGCTACTTGGACAGCATATGTTGTACCAGATTCTGGGTCTTCCCCACTCACCCAAAAAACATGTTTTTTAAAGGGAGAGCAAGATACATACTAGTGTCCAGAACAAGTCACAGCAGGTACAGGCCTTCACAAAATGCTGCCTCCGCGAGGCCTCCTCTGGTCTAGGGAGGCAAGACCAGTAAGACAGGCTCCCATAGAAGAGCAACTGATTTACCTACTTCCTACCATAAGGCCTGCCATACAGGTGATTATACCCTCAGCTAACGAGGATATTAGACAATAGATTACCAGTTTAAAGACCAAAAGGAAGACATGTGGTTTTCACAAGCCAGAGTGAGTACTTGCACAGAACAGTCAAATGAAATAGAAAGGACTTCCTTTGATAGAAGACCTGGGTTCAAAGCCTGAATAAGTCCCTACCCCTGTCTGGGCTTCAGAGTCCCCACATGTCAAATGAAAGGACTGGAAGAGATGATTCCTAGAGCTCCTCCAGCTCTGAAATTAGCTCTATTCTAAATATCCCTTCATTCCATGCCCTTAGCTCCACATTCCTCCCTTTGGGCCCACACCACTACAGCAGCCTTTTAATTCATCACCTTACCACCAACCTTGCTCCCCTCCAAACTCTTCTCCTCATAGTCACCAGCCTGGTAAGCTTTTGAAAGCACTATTCTGGTCATTTCCCTCCCCAGATTAAAATCCATTGCTGGTTCCCTTTCATCTTCAGGACAAAAACCAAACAAAGCAGTGTAACATTCAAGAACCTGCAGGAGCTGGCCCCTGCCTGCTTCAATGGCCTCACCTCTCAACTCGTCTCACACAGCCTCCTTCCAGCCAAAGAGAACTTACAGGTCCCTGAACTCATCAAACCCTGTCATGCCTCTCTCTGCATTTGCACATGTGAGTCCTTATGCCTGGGATGCTCCCTAACTCTCTCTACTTGATCAATCCCTACCTGTCCCTGATGACCCAACTCAGGCAACATCTCCTCCAGAGAGGCTTCTCTGAACCCCGAGTCATAGCCCCTCCTCTGTGGCCCCACAGCATCCTACTTACCTCTGTCCCTGCACTATTTTTCTATCCATCTTCCCAATCAGACTGTGAGCCTCTGGATAGGGGGACTTACCTGGTCTTAATCTACTGCAGATTCCCCCAGCAGAGAGCCTGGCACAGTGGTGTACATTTAAAAATGTTTATTAAATGGATGAACTCTGAGGAAAACCAGAAGGGGACCTATGTGTTGCCAGCCCCCAACTAAATGCAACTCTTGATGGTTAGGTATCAATCATCTGAGACTAGGATAGGACGAATCATGAGTTTCCACTTTAAATCCAAAGTATCTCAGCCCCCTCCTTAATATGCATGCTGACTCTAAAATTAGCTTTAGATGCCAAGAGCGTTTCCTATAAGCATCCCACAGAAAGTTCAGACTACCACTACACAGAGATCATGCATTCATAACTCAGGCCAAATGAAAAATTTCAGTGACTCATAAAGACCTGAAAGGGAGACACTGAGAACAGTGTGGCCATTTCAATTCCGGCTGCAGAATTTGCTCTTGAAAATGCTACAATAAAAAATATTAATGCCATAAAAACCTAATAGCAGCCAAAGGACTACAGTCATAAAGAAAAAAACATAAATCCTAAAACATGTTGGCATAGAAGGCTCTCCCTCACCTTCAAGAGAAACAGGATTTAGGTCACCAAAAACACATCTGAACAAGGGAAACTTGAATCACATGGCAGAGGGAAAAAAAATAACAGTAATTATAACAGTAACAGTAAGAAAAGGAAGAAGCAGCGATGGCAAACACATAGAACGTACTCCATGCTTTGCAAATATTCACTCATTCAATCCTCCTAACAACCCTATGAAGTAGGTACTGTTATCATGCCCATTGTTAAAATGAGGGAAGTACAGAGAGGTTAAGTGACCGGCCACAAGGCACCCAGGAGATGTGGACAAATAAGCAGCCTGGCTCCAGAAGCCATGGGCCTCAGGCAGCACAGACTGCCTCTGAGAACAATTTTGCCATGTCACATCCCTGGGCCTCAGTTTCTGCTATATATAATAAAGAGGGTTGTGTTCAATTCTGGGATTCCTTTCCGTTCAATAAGCAGATAAAAGATGTGAAATCAAAATTCTAATATCCTGTGAAATTTTCCAATTTAGAAATAAAATGTAAAGCAGTGCCCTTCAAAAATGAAATAAGCATCTTGCAGAGCCGCTTTAATATTAAAGTAACATATACAAAGAGCTTAGCACTTAAAGTGCCCAGCTCAGAGCAAGAGCTCAATAAACAGTAGCTGTTATTACTCTTACGATAAAACAGGAACAACCATTTAATAGTAGAGCATATTTTAATTATACATGATGTAGAATAATCAAATCTCATTCGTTTGAGGCCCCAGACCCCACAGCATAGATCGAGTTGTACAGCTGAAATTATAACAACTCAAAGCTCAGAAATTACTTGTTTCCATTAGAGATCTGACAAGTCATTTCTTCAATTGGTCACTGGTGGTTTGCAGATAACTATTAGCAGTAATGAGTATTCTAAATTAAATCCAGAGACAGCACCGCTCTGTTCTGTAAAGACAACTGGGGAGAGAGAAACATAATTGTGGAATGTCCTTCTCTCTATGTCCTCCATCTTCTCTCCGATATATATCTCTTGTGTCTTGCATAGTATGGATTTCATTTGCTTACAAATGAAGAAGGGTCTAATTCTTCCCATGATAAATGAGAGCACTGAACAGGTAACTTGTTAAAGAGAATTGGAATTGGGAAAATACCCTTATTTTCCTGTTACTTGACAACAAACCCCCTCTGCTAATAAATGAAAGACACAATGCTGGAAGACATTAGGCATTGAAGCCAAATCTATCACCAAGTAATCCATTCTCAGAAAAAAAACTACACAGTACTGGGTACAGGTTACTCACATTTCATTCAAGAGCAACAAAGATAAAAGTTTACAAAATGAAGGGGAGGCACAATGCAGTGGAAAGAATAATGGCTTTGGAATTAATAAAAACCTGGATTCAAATTCCAACTCTGACACTTATCTATTATATGACCATAAACAAGTCTCTCCTAGTCTTAAGATTCCTTATCTGTAAAATGGGAATAATACAAAATATCTCAAAGGTTGCAGTGAGCATCAAACAGAGGACCATAAATAACATGCCTTAGAGTAATAGTAAGGCCCTTGACAAATGTCAGCTCCCCTCACCTGTGCAACATGGACATATCCTCACCTTTAGGACACCAGAAAGACACCAAACTAGAAAACCAAAGTTGAAAACTAAAAGTTTCACCCCAAGTTGAAAACTGCTGATCCCATCAGAACCTATATTTGGCCCTTGTATAACGGGCTGACTGCATGTGGACGTAAAAGTCTCACAGAGGATGTCCATGAGACATGGCACCTCTCCTACCTCTGGCATCACCGAACTTAGATCTCCAGAAACACAGCTTTCCTGGGTCTGGCTGGACAGGGGCAGCAGACATGATTCGTTGGGGACAGTAATTTGGTATTTCCACTTACATTTTCAAAGTCCTTCATGTTCCGTGCTCGGGTGGGAGACACTGTTTCTTCTGACACATTTGAGAGCACTGTAAAAAGGTAAAATAGAGGAAAACGTCACAGCATGCAAACTGCCCAAGGTTCCTATTGAGGAATAGAGCCCAGAGAGGAAAACAACATGAACTGCTTCCATAGTGCACGCGGCTGGTACCTGCTGTCTGTTGTGATTTACTGATTTTAGTCCAGGGAAAGCTCTAAACCATTAATTTACAAATTACTTAAACTAACCCCAAAGTAACAATGCGCACATCAGAAGATGAACACAGCAAACACGTCAGGCATTTTGCAAAGCAGACTGTCCTGATATGTACTTCCTTATTTCGTGAAATTACTTTACTGAACAGAGTGTCATCTTCTCATGTCAGTAATTACAACAAAGCACGTCTAACTGACTTGACAGCAGGGTTGGCAAACTTTTTCTTAAAATGCCAGACAATATTTTAGGCGTTGTGGGCCATACGCAAAGCCTAAAATCTGTCACAACTACTCA